>NW_010117940.1:0-17875 GCF_000699245.1 Pterocles gutturalis
AATATATATATATATATATATATACAAGAATTTGTGATTTGTACTGACACAATTTTCAGAGAAAATGTCTTGGCACCTTTTCACAGCAAGACACCAAGTCTCCAATTTTTACGGCCCCTTAGGATACACTCCTGACTAAGGGATTCACTCCAAGTTAGTACTGTCCTCTCCTACAGGTAACTGAGCTTTTTTGTAACTGAAGAATTTTTCAATTTTATACCACACTGGCTAGAAAATGGTATGAACAGCTGATGTCCAAAAATCTGAGTTCTATTTGTCACTCTTAAATTACAAGAGAAGCAAAAGAGGTGAGAAACTTCAGTTAGTTTTGCCTATCCCACATGAACAATGGTATGTACATATTGCAGTGTTTTGAACAAGGGTGGGCTCCATATAAGTTCAATATGGGGGGACCTACTCAACATATACATGAGAAAATTTATTAATTTTTAAAGTTTTTTTTCCTTGCCTGAGAAGACTGGTAAGTAAAGGAATCAATCAGAAAAACATTTAGCATGAAGACACGTTAATCTGAAGTGAAAGAGTAGATCTACTGACACAAATTCACAAGGAACAAGAGGGTTTTTAGCATCACTTATTATGCTTTGCAGTTTGAAAGGACTTAGGCACATGACCAAATTTCTCCAGGAATAACAAACAGTGTACATCAGCTGGTCTCAGCTAAAATTAGCATCCTTCACCCCATCATGCTTAGCAAAGCTAGCAAAGATGAACAAAATATATCTAAATGTCCCTGCAGTTTGTGTGATTTTGACAAAGATATTATTTAGGAAATAAACGAATTATGTACACATATCTTACAAATTTCAGGCTCAGAAACAAATAGCCATGCTATCTGGCACAGGTTTTTTTTGGACTACCCCAAATGGAAGATATTTCCTTTTTGAAAGCTGCTGTCTGTTGTCTTGTAAAAATCATACTTCTTCGTAGAGATTATTGCAAATAAATATTACTGCAGTTAAAAATAGGACAGACATGAGAAGATAAATACTGAGGAAGAAAACAAATCAGAGACTAACAAAAGAAATCTAGTTCAAGAAAGACATGTCCATTGCAAACATACAGTGATGCACTTTCACATTTGTCCTTATTCCTCTAACTCCAGCATGCACTAGTTATTTGTTCCAGGGATGACAAGTGAGAAGCAAAGCAATCAATTATTTGTACAATGTGTTTAAAGCATGCACTTTAACAAACTCAGGTCTTTGGTTTACAAGTCAAGTAGGCAAGTTCAGTGCCAGTCTGTCAATGAATGCAGTTCAAGCCTAGAGGGGTTTCACCCCAAGGTGAAGAAGAAATATCTGTGTTCTTTGCTCACTTGCTGTGTTTCCCCTAATAAGGGCATTTTCAAAGCAAGGCCAAACTACAGAAAGCTCATGCAGCCCAAACGGTAGCTCCTTGTATCTCTAGTTAACATTTGGAGATAAATGTGCTAAATGTCACCTATGTGGAAACAGAGGAAGGATCTGAGTTTTGTTTTGTCTCTGGCCTGAACCTTCCTGTAACTAAGACACTGTGCTGTGAGTTACATGTGCCATAAACTTCTGAGGAGGTGACATGTTCCTCATAGACTCACAAGTCCCAATAACAGAAATTGATGAAGTGTTATTGCTCTGGACTTGGACTTTCAAATCTTCTCCCAGGTGAGCTGGCAAGCAGGGGTTGGCAAAGGAGTGCTTAAAGTGCCTGACAGCAGCTTCTGCGTCCGGACTAGGAGTCTGGTCTCCTAAGGTCAGTCATGCCTCAGACCCTTAGAAAAGAGCTCTTCACTTTATAGGAAATGCAATCCAGTTGCACAGTGAAGGTTTAACAAGAGAAAAGGAGATTTATATGTCATCTTTGCTATATCTTAAATAAAACAAGGCATTTTATCCACTGCTCATAAAAACACAGAAAACGGAAAGACAAGTGCACACTACATAGACAAGACTAATTTGACTGAAAATAGGTAGATCCCTGTAGTCTCCTTACCTTCTGCTGCGGTCCTTGTAGTGTGGCAATGTTATTCACTCAGCAATGATTGTGATGACACATCAATTCAGTTTGTTAAAAGGCCTGAAAAAAAAAAATACTTAAAGAAAGCAAGACAATAGCTAAAACTTAACAGGAGTTGGTTAGTCTGACAGGAAATTATACAGTTCCAGTTGCAAACTGAAAATACTCAAAGAACAAGGTGCACAGGCCATTTTTCTGGACGAACTGTTTAATTGAGTATTTCTGCTGCATTTCCCTGATCAAAGCCAGCCTGACAGGCCAAGAAAAACAATTGCTTTTCCTGTGCTGTATTAATACTCATTAGCAACTGCTGCATCCCAGATTGCATCATATCTGTCATTACTTGAAGGTTGTAGTTTCGCACTAAAGCACCTGAAGCATACTAAATGCATCCCAAACAGTAACTGTGTCTTGTACACTATAGTTGACTACTGTATGAGTAAATTGTGTCAAACAGATGGAATTATCTAGTCTTCTGTCTGTATCTTGTCTTACATAATCTGCATTAGGCTTGTGAGTTCGAAAAGTCACATTGACAGCTTGCCAGGCCTCAAGAATTCATTGGAAATGTAAAGCTCCTAATGATCTTAGCTGATAACACTGCCAAATATTTGTACAAGTGACTTTGGTTTGCTGCTCTTCAAATGAAAAAATAATCAGATGAGAGATTCTCCTAGGCTTTTTAAAGTGCTTTTTCCTAAAATTAACTAGCAAGTACAACTACCTCAATCTTTAAACCATTATTTCTCAAGGAGAACATACTGAAGTCATAAAAAAAAAAAAATATTCTGATTCAGTACCTGTAAATTTGTGGAAATGGAGAAAATTCTTATCCTTGTTCAACCTTCATATCCTCAGCACTACATTGGAGAACAGTAGTTCTCTACACATCTGCAGGCAGCACTAGAGGCAACAACTGTAAACCGCTGTTTCATATTAGAACTAACAGCATTTCCTATGAAATAGTCTGTTTTAACCCCAGCACTACTGTGGCATGTAATGACAAAAATTCAAGTGGCAAATGAAAGATGTCAATCTGCCATTGTCTAATTTGTAGATTAGATTCCAGGATACTTACACTTATTTTTTTACACTTTTAAAATAGAAATTTGATACAAACTTAACCAATACTCTAATCAAATTACAGTTCAGTGGTAATTCTCGCTTATTGCATAATATAGAGAGTTTGGCCTGTGTAAAACAAGACTGGAATAGTATAGCTGAAACACTTCAGACCCCTTTGTAGGCACTGGTTTATTTCACTTCAAGGAGATGTTTCATCCCTAAGGAGGTTAAGCTACTCCGTAAGGCTCCAAGACCTTGCAAAGATTTTCTCTAAGTTCACTTTTCTACCTCTGTGTAAGTGTTTTACATATTTAAATGGTCACATTTAAATACTTCTATGCTTTTTCAGCTCAGTTTGAGCAGCTGCTTCTCAATTTATTTAAGCCTTTGTGCACTCTATTCACTGAAATAATCGTTCCTCATCTGTTTGACATCCACTGCAAAAGACGGGGTTAGCCACAGTTATGAAGACTGTTTGAGCTGGAATTGCAACATCAGGCCCTCAAAGAGGTGGAGTGAGATGAGGTGCTAAAGACAGTATGATCTTATTCCTCCTGTAGTTGTGTATCAGCTACTTTGTACCAAGTAAATAAAAACCTGTGAAACTTGTCAGACTAGCTTAACTGTAGGGTACAAACACAGTTTTCTGATAGCAACTTCACAGCTTTGTATCTTAATCTTCATTATGGAGGCTATGCTTCCCTTCTCCTGCTCTCATTAAAGTCAGATTGTGATTTCCTGGAGTGCATTTTATTTTGTGTTCACATCTTGGAATTA
Organism: Pterocles gutturalis; assembly: GCF_000699245.1. Taxonomy (NCBI): domain Eukaryota; kingdom Metazoa; phylum Chordata; class Aves; order Pterocliformes; family Pteroclidae; genus Pterocles; species Pterocles gutturalis. The sequence goes on from NW_010117940.1 coordinate 3,859, forward strand.
GACTACTCTTTGCAGCATCCTTTCCCATAGGTAACTGAAGGGGAATAGTTTCTTTCCTAAGTAGCTTTTTTCACAGTTACAGTGCTTGGATGTATTTTACGAAATACGAGTTAAATACTGAAGGGGCACCAACTGTATGGAAAAAATAAAGCAGTCATGATGCTTTCATCAAAGGCTGGACAACATCCAAAGACACAGGCTTATTTAGTGAAAGGGGATTTTGGCTAGAATCCTGCAGTTACTTGGTGGCCTGATAAAGAAAAAGGGCAAATCCAGAAAGCAAATCAGATTCTCTCAGGCAGACAGTGAAGACTATTATATTACTCATAGCATGTCATTGGCATTGACTTTCTATATTTTTGCCATTTATTCTATCTCAGGTCTTCAGTTCACCAGAATTTTTTTTTATTTTTTTATTGGTCCTTCAGCACTTTCACTGATACGAGTGAATGAACTCTTATTTACCAATACAAGAAGGTTCCCTACTCATTCTTCTACTTCATATAGTTGTTGCCTCTACACAAAAATCCTTTTCATTTTCTAAACTTGATACCTGTCACTCTGAATGGACAGTCCTTCATTTACATATTCATATTTTCAGATTTCTGTAACTGTTTTCTTTCCCATACATTTTTCAAGGATTTGGGGCAAAGCGTGGTGGTCTATGGCTCATGAGCAGAATTAGCTGAATGTGTTTAACATTCCATATGCTGTTCCATTAATAAATAAATAGTCCTTTTAGTTCAATACATTAGAAAGTTATATTGAAAACAGGTAAAGTGCTAGCATTCATCAGCAATGCTAGGATTATGAAGTAAGATTTATTTCATATATTAATTAATTTGATTTTTCAATTTTAGCTACAACAGAGCTCATATTTCACTGCAGTCACTCAAACATAATAAAACAATGCCAAGCAGTACAGAATGGTACAACAAGATTTCTGGAGTGACCAATACACACTGTGTGAGAACTATTGCCTATGGCAGTTTAATGAGCCTCAGTACTGTAGCTGATAGGTCGTAGAATGAAAAGAAAGAAAAGTGCAATTAAACACTATTTCTATGTAATTACACCTTTGATCATTCATTTCTAATATTAAGACAATTTTAAAAGCTTTCTGTCACAATAAATTATTAGAGAAAAAATAAATACAATTTGAGACGAAATCCTGTTTTTGTGCTTTGTTATATTATGTATCTAAGTGAGTGTCTGCAGTCTGTCCTGGAAAAGGAACTCATTAACTGCCTGAGAGAAGAAGGTCACAAGAGCATACTAAACTATATTTAGCCAAAGCTATCACCTACATGTGGAAGAGGATGTAAAAGAGCCAAAAATGACCCCCATATCACAAAAACACAAGATGTCATGCACACATTTTGTAGTATACAATAGCCATGCAGGAAGAGGCTTGTATATGCAAAAACAAAGAAGTGTTGAAAGCTAGATGCATACTTGAATAAACTGAATAGCCTTTTTTTTTTTTTTTTTTTTTTTTTTTTTCCCAATACTAAGCAGCAAACTCAGCTAGTGGAAGAATTTTCCAGGTGGTCTGAAAAGAAACTTGAAATTTATAGAGACATCACAGTGCTTCTGTTTCATTCTCCCTTTCCCTTCCTGTGGGTATCTGGGAATCAGAATCATAGAAGCTGAAGCTAATAGAAATCAAAGTATGGAATTAATGTAACTAGTAACAAAATTTCCTATGAAACTCAACAGCATACAAGACCAATCACCCAAGCATGTTAAAAGCATTTTTTAACAGAAAAAAAAAAAAAAATCCTTTCCCTTTTTTCCCCTGTGCTCCCTACTGAAAAACTCTCAAAACATTGCTGAAGTGCCACATAAATATCAAGGAAGCACTCTAAAACTTCAAGCATGAGGACAGTCTACTTGGCTGTTATTACATTGTTTTAATTCTGTAGCTCACAATGCAGTAGTGATAAGATCCCAAAACCAAATTCTGAAGTTTAATGTTATATAAGGTCAACAGTACCTACAAGATAAACCTGCTGACAAAAAGTCCAAGAACGAGTTTGTCAGCAGATCATGTGTGTTTCTGAGAAGAACACGTTTTGAACACTGAGATCCAGTGAGATAAACTTAAAACATTCACACTGGAAACTTTCAAAGAGGTTTTGTTCCGGCTCAGCAATTAGGCATGTACCTTCAAGGACAAGAGAAGAGCAGAAAAATGGTGGTAGTGGGATCCAAGTTCCTTTAATACTTTGTTTCAACCACCTAATTATTCAGTTCATGAAGACAGGAGGAATGATGTCTTCTGCCATCCAGGACACTGGCTGCCAGTGAAGGAATAAGTGAATCAAGGTGTTCAAAGTATTCTTGGAAAAAAATTGTACTCTCCTATTTGTTGATCCACTGTTGTAGTGCAGCTCTCTACAAAAATCTCAGCCCTTGAAAGACAGACTCCAGAAAAGGAACCAAGAAGAAAATCTCGAGACAAGGCAGACAGCATGTGGACAGTGCAATGATGGTGGCACATTTCTTTACACAGCATTACTGAGAAGACAATTTTGACACTTAGAATAACTTGAATATAAAAGAAAAAGGATTTAGAATACCAAAGCATTTTCCAGCAAGTGCTAGAAAACAGACAATGAACCTAATTAAACATTGATACCAGAAGAAGAAATGGGCATTTATAGCAACAAATAATGGGAAACTAATAAAAGTAGAGAACCACATCAAATGAGTTACAAATGGGAAGATGGATAACATCTAGAGAGAAACGAAATGAACTACAGTCATTAACTGAAGAGGATACAATGGCATGTAAAAATTCTGTGGTCAGACTTGTTTCTCATGGTGGATATTAGATTTGCTAGAAAATAGGTAAACTCCTGCCAAAATAAGCTGGACAACTATTCATTGAAAGTGCTGTTTTCCAGGCTGATATACAAAAAATGACACAAAACTTAAAGTGAATATAAGAGATTAATAATTTCTGCAAAGGGAAAAATAGCAATAAATCATGTAACATTCCATAAGATGTTAAAAATAGAAAACATTTTAAAGACAGGAGAGGCAATAAAGAGAGAAATATTGTTCTTTGCATTATTGATTAAATGGACTTAGATCTTGGTCTTAATATTAGTCTGAGGCTAATGAGTGTCAGAAGCTTGAGTAACACGGAAACTGCTGCCCTCTTACATTAGATGGAATTGTGATTTGCATCCATTGTAACTGATTCATACCAGTAATTCAGATTTTAGATTAAATATTTTTAATTTTCCAGGTACATAAGCACTTTATTCTAAAGAATTAAATTTCTGCCAAGACAAATATTGCTGCAACTTGTAAAACACCATTAACAACTGAGAATTTAAATAACAGTGAATGTGTGAAACATATTTCAATCTGTTGTTGAGATATTTTCTACTGAATTGCCTTTTTTATTGATCACTTTTATTGCACATATATCGCCAACAAATTTGAACACAAAAAAAATCCACAGTCAGTGTTGCTGTACCAAAATATCTGATTTTAATCACTTACATAAAGAAAGGCTAACACAGGAAAAAGAAATGTCACAGAGAGTGACACAGACTAGCACCTTTGGAAGATACTAACTAGAGGAGTGCACTAAAGGTCCAGAAAATTATGCAGAAAATGCAGGAAAATAAAAAGTAAACTTTAGTTAACCTCTAATGTATAGTTCACAAATAAAGATAAAATCAAAGGAGAGTGTTAGCTGCAGTTGTGGTCAGGTGTGCTCTGTGCCTTCTGACTAGAATCCAAGCCGAGGCATGGGATGTTACATTAAGGAAAGAGATCTTGCCCTCTCACCTTATGTACTGTTACTTATCATTACCTACAAACATAAAAATGCCACCATCTGGCCTTAAATAAGCCTTTTACTACAAAAGCAGCTTAATTGCCAGTGGAAGTTAAGATGTAATATCAGTCCTAAGGGTGTGGCAAATGCCCCTTATGCACTGGTCAAAATGCCATCTTTCCCACCAAACACCAAACAATCTTTCTCGTTATCTACATATAGAGTTCCTCCAAACTGAGCCTCTTGCTGTGGTACTTTTAAACACTTCCAAAACGTGATGCTCGCAAGTGTTCTGAGTAAACTCTTGCAAAGCTGCAAAGCACTTCAAGGGCTGACAAGGAACAAAAAGCACCCAAATAGTAACTGCAGAGTTTTAAAGCTTCATTGGTCAACAAAATGCTGCTGCTGCTGCTATATGACTGCAGACCGGAAGACCTTGATAATCAAAATGATAAGTCATTCTCTGCACAATCTCAATTAAGTGGTTTCTAGTGTTCAGTGAATTCTTAAATGTATTTTCCTTCACAGAAGTGGACAACCAGCAATGTAACATTGTTTTAACCTTGTAGGAAAGTGTCAGGCTTCATTAGTAGTTTTATGAAGATTTACATCTTCAGTCAATGACACCATCTGCTTAAGTATATTTTTCCCAAATCACCATTAAAAAAGCACTGGTTAAAATGTTAGGTAGTTAAGGGGGGCTTAAACTGTTTTCATCCTAATCAACTTGTGTCTGTCTTTTATTACTCTTACCTTCTGTATAAATATTTTCTAGGTTTCATTTGACTCCAATGTCAACCTTCTAGAAGATTATCAGAAAATTTGTCAGATGTATTTATAGAGTAAAAGCAAACAGCCTTCTCAATATTTTTTGCTATGTGTTAGAAATATTGCAGTACATTTTAAAATTTTCATTTTAAAGCAATAGTTTCTATTCTTGATTTGGGCTTGGAAATTTTTGTAACTATATAAAATAGATACATTAGATGAGACGGAAAACAAGTGATGTAAGTCCAAATAAAATTATCCAAATCTCCTGTAAGTTGCAAGTAACTTAGAGTATTACTGAAGTTTGAAGAATTTAGGGTTTAATGTCTTGTTTAACTTCATGCTCTGACTGCCTGGTTCTCACAAAATAAACTCACAACTGACGCACAGAAGGCAAAAGGAAATACTTTTCACAGCTTTTTCTAGTCCAAGAGTGAGAGGGCATCAGATAAACTGGCAGATACAAAATAAACTAAAGAAAATATGTCCATACACCATGCACAGAGGACTTGTATAACTCCTTGCCACAAAACTTTTCTAATGCTAAAGGCTTCAAAAAGGGGTTGGACAGTTTCATAGAAGAGGATTCATGGCCTCTTATGTAACCCATGGAATATCCTGCTTCTGTCATCAGGACCCCCTGGGTTTCAACTTAGGTTATTTGGAATGTATTCAGGCAGTGTCACTACATACTTGCACTGATTTGCATTTTTTTCCTGGGCATTTGCATTGACAGAGGGGATGTTTGGCTGGGGCTTTGGTATAATCTGCATTGAACATCTTACATCCTTAGAAAATACATCTGTGTGCTTCTGCAGGTAACAGGTAACAGAATTCTTTCTGTGTTGAAGGGCAGAGGCCTGACCTAAATTTGTACTGGTTAACTAAAGTCAGGGTATTGAACTCATTGACTAGCTGATTAGAATTCAACCTCATCTATTAGCTATTTACTTAGAGAAAGCATTCCTGTAACAATCTGTTAAAAGCAATCATGATTTCTAAAAGCATTTTATATTTATCCAGAAAAGGTGCAATTACCTGAAACACACCTAGATTACATGGCCAGGGACTAAAAATTAAATTTCACAATGGAAATAATCTTTACCAAAACATGTCTTTGGGTGATCTGCCATAAACTTGTGTTTCTGGAACAGGTTTATACTAGCCAGTGCCCATTCAATATGTTCTGCAGCTTTTTGAATTTAGGTGTTGCTGTAATTAGGCATGTTGTTATCTAATCCAAGTTAAATGTGTTGCTAATCTGACTTCCATTGTCCACTGCAACACTCAGGACTCATTTTCAGATTTGACATGGCAACACGGGTCCTAGATAACAGGACTACTTCTCTAGGCTGAGGTGCAATAGTGCCAGTGACCTGTAAGCCAAAATACCAGCTCTGCTTTGGAATCTTTCTTTTAATTGTTATGAGATCATAGACAAGTTATTTGGAGTCCCTGTGTTCCGCCTTTCCTAAGGATTAATAGTTATGGCACTGTTGGTTATAATGTCAGTTAGGCATGTTTCCTTAATTATTGAGAAGACACAACCTCAAAATGAGTTATTAACACTGCTTGCTCTTGAGTTTAAAGTAGCAGCACAGAATCATATTCCAGAAGACAGAATTTCCTTGGATATTCCAAGTCTTCTGAGGGGGGAGGTCATCTCAGGGTGCATAAACAATTGCAGACTGACACTTTCTTTTGCTGCCAGAAGCAGAATCACAATCAAGCAAGGCACAAAAGAGTAAAATTAAGCTTTTACGAGATTTTGAAAGAATAGCTTGAAGCCTGTGGTTTGAATATTTACTATAGCAGGATTGTTCAGGTTTATACAAGGCAAAAGCTGCCTTACATCACACTACTCTATGGAGAAACAGGCAGTTATGAGTGATTAAGTGGTGACTGGGATTTTCAGACAAAGCCTAAACAAAGTTTTTTGTTATCTCTTTCAGAATTATGATGCACCACACATATTGGTGGAGGATGGTAAGGGAGAAGAGAAGAGCATTTGCTATGCTGTCTCAGATGAAGGATACACTGGAGATGCTGGCCAAACTGCACAACCAAAACTATATTCAAAAAGTGATTCAGCTTCCACCAAAACTGCAACTTACTTAATATCTTCCTCTACATGTGCCTTGGGATCAAAAGATCCATTGTGACTAGATTAAAATATTTCTACCACATATGTTAATATAATGGAAAAGCTGAGCTTTTAGGTTATCCACAAAAATCTGTTAAATAGAACAATACTAAGTGGTAGTGAGCATCTTGAATTTGGACAACATTACCATAAACCCAAGTTGTGCAGTAGCTAGATGTGAACAAAGTGTGAAATATTCAGAGACGTCTGAATCAAGACTGAAGGTTTTATTTAAAGTATTGGAAATTTTGAAGAGTATCTAGTTCAATACAGCTCCGCATCACAAAAAGTGCAGTTTGTTTAATGCTTTTTAGAAGCAATAGAATTAGATGTACTAAAACATTTCAGTTGATAACTTCCTTTTCGTTTTAGTGATATGAAACAGATAGCTAGTTCCTTTTTGTTTTAGTGATATGAAACAGATAGCTAGTTCTCTAGAAGACAAAATTTGAGTTTATGAACCTTAATGAAAGACAACCTTAACTTGATGCCTTCTACTTTCACTACATATATTCAAAATATAAAAAAGTTAAAATAATTTACATGAAAATACAATATATCTCATTCCTTTTCAATAAAAGGTGAAAAAGAAATATTCCTGCTTGATTTTTTTTTTAATAGCATATAGTTTTCCATGAAAAGGAACAGTTTATGCAAAGCAGTTTCTAGCAGAACATAAGGAAACAGTTGTTCAGAGCCAGAGAGTCACTGGAATATCAAAATTCAATTTATGTGATTTAATACACATAAATACAAATTTACGTCATTTTCCTCCATGCTATTCTAATCAGTGTGTCATTCATAGAGCATACCTATGGAGACAGTTTGTCAAAAGCATGCACGAGAAAGATACTGAAAATGGAAAATATGGTATGATAAAATGGTTTTGTAAACTATTTTCATTTCTATCAATAGGTAAACCAATGCTTAGAATATAGGAGCTTGAGAAGTGCTTAAGAAAATGAGATATGAATAAAATGAGTTATGATTGTGCTCAACAGTATTGACTTTTTTGTAAATTTATGGATACATCAGGTTAGTGACCCGTGCATATTATCTAGCAGTGAGACCAATGTGATAGCATAGTCAGCTGTAAAAAAAGTCAAAGCACACAGAAGCTTTGTGTTTCAGATACCTGGTACAGACTTTCTTAGAAGGCAAAGGCAATGCAATTTGAGCACTGTTACAACAAGCATCAAACACTCCTTAAGACAAATCGTCACTGTTTCTGAAGTCAGCAGCTACTATATATTTTTAAAAATACAGCCAATGTCTCTAGATATTTCCAACAGAATGCAACCACTATGCTTTCTATTTAATGATCAGGTAAATTTATCAACCATGATTTTTCATGAACTCCAATAAATATTGAAGATCTACTGTCTACTCAAGGTAGGTCTTGGGGATCCAGATCCAAAAAAAAGGAGTTCTGAGCTTTTAAAATACAGTTCTTAGTACTTGGATCTCAGATTTTAGATGTGAAACTAAAAAAACTAAATTGAAAAGTACCAAAGAAAAAACTTCTAAGAAATATATCTGAATTCTACAGCATAACAAAACTAGAGCAGAAAGTATTTGTTTATAATATGAGACATATTTTTCATTGTTCTACACAATGCTGTAGGAAATTAGAGCAAATAAAACCCACCAATTCCCACAGTACAGGCACTTGCAGGAGCTAGATTTTTTTTTTTACTGTTCGTGACTATTCATTATTAGATGCCTAGATCCTAGAGATGTTGAGCAGGTTTCATCAGTTGTAAGAGAAAATGACGATGAGAAGAGCTAGAAAGAAAAGAATTGGACAGATTCAGTGAAGTATGGATAATCAAGAGTAGATATATTTCTCACCAGGTACCTGTATTATTAAGAAAATTAATTTATTTATTCTAGGAACTTAGGGTCAACCTGATGCTGTAAACAATGCCAACAACAAGCAGCATTTGCTTATGCTATATGCTCATCAATTATGGTGACTGCTATTCCATAGGCTGATGAGAGGTAAAAAAATAGGCAGAAGGAACCGGAAATGAGAGTAACTATGAAAAAAAAAACAGAAGGGGAGAGAGGGAGCCCCAGCAAGAGTAGCAAGGAAGCAAACACAATGTCAACAAAGGAGAAAAGAGCATGCAAATTACAATATGTAAGGAATTAAGGTGTAGAGCTAGTGAAAGTCCACATGCAAAGTTTAGTCCTCAAATAAGCATGTTAACAGTGGATTTACTTTGTTTCTTCCACAATTAATAACACTTGAGTTATGTTATTCATACCAATGATGAGCAATATAAATCTTGTGTTCTTAAAAGCAGCATTATTTCCTCTTCTCAAAAGCCTGATATGCAAGATGATGTTGAACACGTGAAACAAGGAACACAGGATACTATTCATTCAAGAACTATAAAGTACTGTGGGAATCATTCCTTTATAGTGCAAATAATTCTCCACAGGCACAGTATATGAATCTTTATTTTCATTGAACAAAAAAAAAAAAAAAAAAAAAACTTTAAAATTAGTGTACAGTAGAGTGGAAAGTCAGAAACCAAACCATAAAATGAAGAAGTACAACCTGGAATTGAATAAGAAAAGAGAAAATGCAAATTTCACTGAAATTATGTTCAATTTTTTACTGACTGTAGAAGAGATGCTGACTTTACAAAAGCAAGTGGACAAGTTTGATTAAAAGACGTTAACTATGTATGGAAGGAAACATAATTCATGTGTTAGTACCTTCTGTTAAAAAACATGAACAATTATCTTAATTCTTTCAAAGCTGTTCTGAGAAAGTGTTCAACTGTTCAGTGGAAGCAGAAGGAGCTAATATGCACATCATTATTCTTAATTCATGACTTGTGATTTCTTTTTAAATTCCACTCTGGATTTTGTTAAGAGGATCAGAAGCATTGAAGCCAGACTGAACCATCAGTTTTATAGCAAAAAATTGTAAATATTTGGAAGATGACCAGAGGACAGACAATCCAAAACTAGAATTTTCTTTTCATTTGTGAAATAAAGGATTTCCTTTACAGGTGTTTTTTATAAGAATTTTTATTTTCCCATTTATGTTGATTAGATGAATAGCTATACCATAGCTGCAGTACACTGCTATTTTCAGCAAGATCTTTTCAGAATTTCTTGATTTTTTTTTTTTCATCTCATGGAGAAAGTTGTAACATATTTCATTTGGACTTGAGTCCGTCTCTTTACTAGTATTACAAAAATATAAAAAAATGTATCCAAACATTGATGTAGATACAAACTCAGGTCTCCTCCTTTTTAATAATATTTTTACAGGAACTATGGTGGGTTTCTCAGTACTGTGCAAAGCCATATTTACAGAGATAAACAGTCTATTTAAAGAATTGGAAGCAGTATAGCCATTTAAATGTAATATACTTCTTTGCTTATTATGATATGCTATATCATAGAATCATAGAAAGGTTAGGGTTGGAAAGGACCTTAAAGATCAACCCCCCTGGCAGGAACACCCTCCGCTAGACCAGGTTGCTCAAAGCCTCATCCAGCCTGGCCTTGAACACCTCCAGGAATGGGGCATCCACAACTTCCCTGGGCAACCTGTTCCAGTGTCTCACCACCCTCACAGTGAAAAATTCCTTCCTAATGTCCAGTCTCAATCTGCCCTCTTTCAGCTTATACCCATTACTCCTTGTCGTCTCACTACACTCCCTGAAAAAGAGTGCCTCCCCATCTCTCCTGTAGGCCCCTCTAGGTACTGGAAGGCTGCTATTAAGTCTCCTCAGAGCCTTCTTCAGGCTGAACAACCCCAATTCTCTCAGCCTGTCCTCATAGGGGAGGTGCTCCAGCCCTCTGACCATCTTCCTGGCTCTCTTCTGGTCTTGTTTCAACAGTTCCATGTCTTTTTTATGTTGGGGGCCCCACAGCTGGATGCAGTTTTCCAGGTGGGGTCTCACGAGAGCGGAGTAGAGAAGGAGAATCACCTCTTTCAACCTGCTGCTAATGCTTCTTTTGATGGAAGCACACACTGCAGGTTCATGTTCAGCTTTTCATCAACCAACACCCCCAAGTCTTTCTCCTCAGAGCTGCTCTCAGTCCATTCTCCACCCAGCCTGTATTTGTGCTTGGGATTTCCTCAACCTACATTCAGGACTTTGCACTTGGACACCTCTGCCTAGTCTTCCACTCCTCTTCCCCTCCCCTGCCCCATCCTCTTTGCCATTTGCTTTTCCTTTTTCCTTTCACTTGTTTCCCTTATTTTCTGAATACTTTGTCTTCTTATTCCATCTTTTAAACATGTTTTAGGAATAGATGGCAGCCTGTACATTATTCCATAACTCAGAACAGTCCACTCACAATGTTAGAATCTGATTCTATTCTCTCTTTATCGCTGGATAATTATTTGATCACATGGCAGGAGGATATCACTGTTTCTATTTTTGAAAACATACACTTTGCAAAAGAAAGCTACAATTTCACTGAACTCAAAAAAAAAAAAAAAAAAGGAAATAAAGCTGCAGAGAATGACCCTATTTCACCCTATGTACTATGTATGTTTCACTACGTACTCACCTGAGAGGATTGGAAATATGATGCTCAAATTGCTCAGTTTTTTTTATTCCATGGTTATTTAATAAACCATCTTCACACTCATGAATTTAGCTTCTTCCTTCTCTCCAATAAATTCATTTGAGAGGGTAACACAGCTTAAGCATTACCAAGGTTAGACCATAGATGAAGGAAGAGTTGAGGGATTTGGGCTCCCTAAAATTCCATTTAAGTGTTATACCAGATATTTAAGGCATTTTATGGATTAAGGTTTTGAACTTTTAAATCTCAAGGCATAAAGAGGGGGGTACAAAACTTTCAATATCTCACAGCAATGCTGAAAGGCTTAATTAACTGACACTGACTGGAAATTGCCTGAAAAACACCTTGAATGAGAGGTGTAGAAGTGCAAATGTAGTTATCTTTGCAGAACTGTGGATAGGATTTATCTCAAGAAAGCTTGTCAAGTTTGACCAAATAATACTCATTGCTTGCTAGGGATGACTGATAATACCTGAATGAAAGCAAGACCTACTTTTTTCCCCATTTTGGTCTCCTTTTTTTAATGAACTTAAGTGGGCATTCTCTCATTACACAGAGACAACAGATAATGAATTGCTTTGACAAACTGAATCACCTTTAGATTGTTCCTTTTATTTTTCTCTCATCAAGACAATAATCTTTCTCTGGATGAGGGAAGAGTAAAGTTTAGTCATCCCTTTGCACTTACATTTAGGGGAAAAACACCCAAAACAGAAGATATGTTCTTCAGAACATTAGCATCCAAGTGAAAGGGAAACACTCCCTTGTCACCAAGTTATTTATCCAGAAAAACTGAGTTTATAAACTACACTTACCCATGTAAAATAGGCACAGAATATCTAGACTACCACAAAAGCCCACACAGAAATGTTAAAAAAAAGTTAATTTATTGATCAAAATATGCCTCCAAAAATGGCACGACAGCATTTGTCTTGAAAAGAAGAAAAAACAGTTTGAGAGAAAGTATGATCAAATGTTTAAAAAATCTTTAAAATAAATTCCTAAAACTTTGGATAGACATTTTATAACCAGAAACGGTAAGACTTTCTGTAGATTAAAAAGCTTTAAAAGCTGTATAGTACAGGTAGTAGTACACTCATGAAGAAATGTTAGATTTCAGGGCATGATAATGATGTTGACCTTAAGTGGTCAGAAATTCTAAGACAGCAACCAGACTAATGGCTGAAATAAATTAGGAGGGACTGAAGACAAAAGCAAACAATTCCTCACATGAAAACCTGAGGAAAGCATTTTTTCTGTAATCTACTCCACCTTGCATTTTCTAAGAGGTGCAGGAGTTGTTTATTTTCAAAATTCAAAACACACAAGCCTTTTTCATGAGACTTCCTTAAACATCAATATTTCATTTGTAAATTTAATTTATTGGACAACTAACTCATACATTGCACAGAGTAATAACAGCAAGTGAAAAATTGAAAAATTACCCCTTTGGCTTTGGCGGGGGTGGGGCATGTTCTGCAGTGCACATTGAAGCTAGAGGATCAGCATGGGATGGGATATTTAAAATGTCTGATTGCTCTTATTGAATTTGGATTTTAGTACGCTATGAATTAGGATCTAGTATCGGATTTATTTTATAAAAATTAATCCAATCTTTCCAATACTTTCTGTATTATTGTGCAACTGCTGTATTTTATGTAATCTTAGTGTACATGTTAGAGTTCACCAGTGGAAACCACAGTCTGAGCACATTTGCATATTTTTAAAATTTTATTTTATTTTACTTTATTTTCATTATTTGCTTTGACTATTTCAACACTTATTTGTTTGAATTGAACTATGCATTTTTGAGAAATTTATTGTTTCTACACATGTACGGTAAGGTGGCCTCTAACCAGACTGCTTTCAAAAAATTGACTCCTTCAACTTCAAAAGTGTACTGAAAAAATCTTTAGTTATTATATTCCCCATAACATTATGCATCTAAATTTATCTGCATTCCTGAGTAATCAATCAAAAAATTTGCAAGTTTCCTGACGACACCAAGCTGTGTGAAGCAGTCAACGTGCTAGCAGGAAGGGATGCCATCCAGAGGGACCTGGACAGGCTTAAGAGGTGGGCCAATGCAAACCTCACGAATTTCAACAAAGCCAAGTGCAAAGTCCTGCATGTGGGTTGAGGAAATCCCAAGCACAAATACAGGCTGGGTGGAGAATGGCTTGAGTGCAGCTCTGAGGAGAAGGATTTGGGGGTCTCAGCAGATAACTGAATGTGAGCCAGCAGCATGTGCTCGCAGCCCAGAAGGCCAATCAGGTCCTGGGCTGCATCAAAAGAACTGTGGCCAGCAGGTCAAGGGAGGTGATTCTGTCCCTCTATTCTGCTCTCGTGAGATGCCACCTGGAGTACTGAGTTCAACTGTGGGGGCCCCCAATGTAAGAAGGACATCGAGCTGTTGGAGCAGGTCCAGAGGAGGGCCACAAATGATCAGAGGGCTGGAGCACCTCCCCTATGAGGACAGGCTGAGAGAGTTGGGGTTGTTCAGCCTGGAGCAGAGTAGGCTCTAGGGGGACTTAATAGCAGCCTGCCATTACCTAGAGGGGGCTTACGGGAGATCTGGGGAGGGACTTTTTACAAGGGCATGTAGCAACAGGACAAGGGGTAATGGATTTAAAATGGAAGAGGGCAGATTTAGACTAGATACTAGGAAGAAATTCCTCACTGTGAGGGTGGTGAGACACTGGAACAGGTTGCCCAGGGAAGTTGTGGATGCCCCCTTCCTGGCGGGG
>NW_010117940.1:17995-21384 GCF_000699245.1 Pterocles gutturalis
AAAGATAAACACCTTCAAAGACAAATCCTGCTGTCTATCTTCATATTAGGGTGAGACAGAATAATGGATGCCTATCTCTAGATGACTCCCAGCCCTTATATCTATAATTTAAGCAAGAAAACCATATGATCACAAATAATACTTGAGATAAATGTGCAATGGAACAATTAATCTTCCCAGCAGCTTTATGACTATTAAATAATTGAATGTGTAGTTTAAAATATCACTATAGAGGTAAGAAAAACAGGCTGACCAAAAAAGGCAGAAAAAATATATAGTCAGTGTATAAAACTGGACCCAAAATGTTGGTATATTATCCTTTATTTACCAGGGAAATACAAGGGAAAATAAGCTTATATAACATACACAGAGGCAATTTTATACATAGTCTTTTATAGTGAAATATGGGTGATAAACCCCTAGAACATGTTCATTTATAATTGAATTTAAATATTCTGCAGAGATATAGAAGTTTTTTAAATATCAAACCTCTTTTTTTTTAATATTTTTTTAAAAAAGATAAGTAACTGAAGAAATAAGTTTTTAAGTGTAAGTATATCTGATTAATTTATTTGCCTCAGCTATAGTTATTTCAAGAACATTTATCTCTTATTTACAGTAGATCTTCAAGAAAAGCAATTTGCTCCTTAGTTTCTAAGTATAAACACAATACGAAAATTATAAATAGCACAAATTATCACACAAATCTGAGAGAAGTACTAAAAAAAATTCTTTAAAATGGTTGTTTATCAGATATACAGAAGCTGAAATTATTCTGGCCTTAATGAAAATAAAGCAAGAAAGTGTACCCTGAACATTTTCAGGGTTTTGCAGTTGAGTGGGTTGAGTAAGAACAGGCTAATATCAAAAGGATATATTTACTTTGGAATGAAGTCTGCTTTCTGTGCCCTGCCCTTAAACAGGACAGTAGAAGAACAGAAGTTACTGTTAAAATTAACCTTGACCACAGGCCAAATGTGACCTGCTGATACATGCATTAAAATCAACAGTTGTCCAAATGCGTCTAGGAGAAGAACATATTCAAGCCTGAAATCCCTCCTTACATGACCTCAGAATCATGTACTCTGAAATTTTAGGTTTCTTGGGTATTTAGAAGCAAGATAAGTTGAAAAAATAAGCAGCATTACCCTCCTCTGTGGGAAAAACATGAAAACTATAGAAATGGAGCAAGTTTTGCATTTGTATCAGCCCCATATGGCCCAGGTTCCTGAAATAAGAAAATACAATTTTCAGTGGAAAGTCCACACCCCCATATTTAGACTGTGATTCTTTTCTGACAGTCATCTTCCAGCTGTAATGCTTTATTGGTTGTTTTTGTTTTGTTTTGTTTTTTCTAGAGCATAGTTTCATAGCACGTGCTTATTTGAAACTCATTTTGTTACATTAGAGACAAAAATGTCCCATAGTCTCTGCTGCCCATTATAGGTAAGAATGAAAATTACATTTTAATCACATTATGATGGCTACATTACACAAAGGGCACTCCTTTACAGACATATATATGGTATATTAATAAAATGTCTGAACAGGGGTGATAATAAGATACTGTAAACTCAGCTTTTCAAAGCTTGAATTTGCATCACTCGCAAGCATTTTTTGTTCTTCATTTGCACTCATTCCAGAATTTCATTGAAGCTGGAGGTTGGGGAAGGAGAAGACATGGAAGTGGAAAGTTTACCAAAGGTTTAATAATGACCTTGAAAATTGGTCCTGTTTTTGTGTTTGCAAAGTGTGCATAAAAATTAACAAAGCTCAGAATGGGCTGCCAAGGTCCTATCTACACTGAAAATACTTATTTAATGTTAGGTTCTAGCAAAGTTTCATCCCTAACTGCTGATGCTGAACATGATTTCCAGTGAGCTATGTTGTGTATCAACATCATGTCTTCTAACTTGTGGTCTTGGCACCAGAAATTAACAGAATACAGATTGGTCTGTGGGACAAACTTCACCACAAGATGTGCAGAGCTGCAGCAGCCCACTACTTCTAACCTAATCATTGATCTGACAAATATGGAATGAAAAACAGATTAACCTCTGCCATGGCAATAAAATGGTGTCAACATACTGAATTTTGTATTGAAGAATGCCAAAACAATTTTGCTGCTGCTCTGCTTATAAAGAAAACAGATTCCTACAGTGACAATGGTCATTGGATAGGTTTGAAAATGACCTCTCCATGTATCTCTGTGCTTAAAAATCAGAGATAAAAACTAAAAAAAAACCCTAAAACACTTTTACCTCACTCCTACTTCTTCCCAGCCTCAACTTCACTCTTTCATTCCTGACTCCTCTACCTCGTCCTCATTGACCAGCACAGAGGGATGGGGAACAGGCTTCG
The DNA here is from genome assembly GCF_000699245.1 of Pterocles gutturalis. Taxonomy (NCBI): domain Eukaryota; kingdom Metazoa; phylum Chordata; class Aves; order Pterocliformes; family Pteroclidae; genus Pterocles; species Pterocles gutturalis. The sequence continues at coordinate 20,357 of NW_010117940.1, forward strand.
TGGTCAGTCCATCACAGCTCCTCTCTGCTTCTCCTTCCTCCTCACACTTTTCCCCTGCTCTAGCCTGGGTCCTTCCCACAGGCTGCAGTCCATCAAACCTTCTCCAGTGCAGATACTCCGTGGGCTGGAGTTTCATTCAGAGAATATCCACCTGCCCTGGTGTGGGGTACTTCACGGGTTGCAGTTTCCTTTGGGGGGCATGGGGTTCTCAATGGCTGCAGGGGCACAGCTGCCTCACCATTGGCTGCACCATGGGCTGCAGGGGAATCTCTGCTCCAGCGCCTGGAGCACCTCCTCCCCTCCTTCTGCACTGACTTTGGTATCTGCAGGGCTGTTCCTCACACTCTTTTCTATTCCCATCAACCTCCCCAACTTTTGGCATTTTTGCACTCTTAAATATGCTTTCCCAGAGGTGCTCCATCAGTGTCTGAGTGGCTTCACTTTGCCCTGCAGTGGTTCCACTGGAAACATCTGTAACTGGCTGTTACACAGCACAATGCAGTCTCCTCACAGAGGCCACCTCTGAAGCTCCCACACTGACAAAACCCTGCCACCTACCCAGTTTTATTCAGCTAGGAGACAGCACTCCAGCATTAACAATCCCTTTTTACCACTGCAATATACAAATGGGAATTCTGCTTTCCCAGTAAGAAGGAAAAAATCAAGCATATTAAAAAAAAAAGTGAGTCCATAAATTTTTAAAAAGCTCTCTGAAAATTATGTGGCTGCTATATCATTGCACAGAACATATTTGGTTGGCTTAAACTGATGCTGCTTTCTTGCATTTTCATTTCTTTTCCAATGCTGGCTCCAGGTTCAAAGGATGCTCTGGGAGCTGCTGGGGCAGAAACAGCTGTGGGAAGACTTAACTCAGCCTCTCACCCTGTGAAAAGAACAGTTGTAGCAGAAGCTGAAGCAACTTCTCTGTTTCATTCACTGGAAGGAGACTCTGCCACTGCAAATGGAAACCAAGGAAAAATGTGGATGATGGTCTGCCACTTTTCTCTACTGAGACAAGATCAGATATA
>NW_010117941.1:0-267 GCF_000699245.1 Pterocles gutturalis
CCGGAGCAGGCGTCCCTGTGTCCCGGGCAGCCCTGCCCCGTGGTCCCCAGTCCCGGGGTCACCTCTGCGCCGTGGGATCCCATCGTGACCCCGGCCAGGCGAAGCACGGTGGGGCCCCGCGCCTGCCGGGCTGTGTAAGGAAAAAGGAGGGCAGGAGGAAAACCCTGTTCTTGCAAAAATGCGGTTCGCTCTCTTCTTGTCCTGGTGCTGCTGCCTGCATGGATGTGCGCTAGGGACTGGCTTCCTTTATCAAGTGCCAGCATCAGC
>NW_010117941.1:369-8098 GCF_000699245.1 Pterocles gutturalis
TTCCCCCCCCCCGGCGAGGGGGCTGGCCCCCGCCGGTGGCTCCCGAGGGGAGCAAAGGGCACGGCAAAACCGCGGGCAGCAATCCCCGCGGATGCTGCGAGGGGCTTAAGGCGCTGCTGCCCCTCGGGGAGCTGGGCTGGGCTGCCCCCTTCCTAAATGGGGTGGGGGAGGCTCACTACCTGCCTACAGCAGTGTTCCTCTCTGGGGCAGGGAGCAACCAGGGGATCGAGGACCTGAGCTTTGGCAAGTGAAACCCGCAAACTCTCCCCTTCTTTTCTCCCCCAGCCCGTCGGGGAGGGGAAGGTGGCTTTGCTGGGTCCGCGGGGCAGCGTATCCCCGCGCAGCGTGCAGCCAGAGCTGTAAAACTTCCTGAACTGGGACACTGGTGGTGCCGGCAGAGGGAACTGCTATAGTCCTCGGCTGAGAGGAAAAACTTGTTCAGCTCAACAAAGGAAAGACTTTAATTACAGATCTCTATTCAAGAGCGGCAGCTTTCAGATAGCTGTATAAAACCAAACCTCCCACTCTTCTCCCCCCTCCCCAAACCGATTTCTTATAAACTTAATGTAAACCAGTGATTTACTGTATCTTGCTGCTTCAGTAGAGCAAACAATTTAGGCTTCTCCCCCTCCCCTCTGTTTTCTCTGGGTATTTCTCTAGAGGTGAAACAGCTGTTCAGATGAATGAGCCGCACTGTATAAAGCGAGAGAGTGGCTTAACCTGATTCCAGTTGTTCTTGAATTTCACTTTTTTTTTTCCCCCTGCAATTCCCTTAAATGGGGACTTGGGAATTTAATATTCAGGGCTCGTCCATCCTGTCTCTACCTCTTTTCCTCCTCCGCTTGCTAATACCTAGTATGCATGGGTTACACTGCTGTGGAGGAGGGCTTAGGTTAGCACTGCTTATTCGGGCTAGGAATTGGGATAAGGCATCTACACAGCAGATTTACATCGGCGTGTCACAGAAGTACAAGAGTGGGCGCGCTAGCCTTGTGCCTTGCACGGTTCTCACATATGGTGCATATTTCATCTCCAAGTGGGGGTGGTTTTGTTTGCTGGCCTGTCAAACAGGCCTCAGTCTGTAGGGGGTGTGATGTTAAACTACAGTAACTGTCAAAGGGTTTGAAACAGCAGAAAATTATAGGAGAGTAATGGGATAAACCTATCCCAGCTGGATCTGTTCCAAGGTACCCCCTTCCCAAAGCATGAGCTGCAATGAGAACCACATGTCATTTGTCTTACATATCTATTAGCCTGCAGATCTTTGTTCAGAGCTACCACGCTTACATGAACGCGGACTGTATCTCTTCTCACTAAAGACCTTCCTCAATTCACACTCTTGCATGATTTTCCCATGCTTCAGTTGTTTGGATAGCTGATGCTTTGTCAGGGGAACACATCCCTCTCCAAGTCTATAAAGTGTTGTATAAAACCATCTAAAGCTGATTTAAACAATGATGTTGGGAGAACTGGTAGATTTTTTTATTTTTTTTTTGTCCAATGGAACTTTGCCATGTGAGAATCTCCCATTCTAGTTTAAAGCAGAGGGGGAAATAAAAAATTGAAGGGAGGGAAAAGTCACTGGTAGATGTTTTGAAATAAAAATTCAAGTGCTTGGTCAAATATCACACGCTGAAGCAATCTTTGTGTGCTTTAATTTCCCTTGAGTGGTGGAGGTTTTTTGTTGGCAAATATCTAACAGCTTCACTTTCTGATGGGAAAATCTGTGTGAGAAAACGTTACCCAGCCACAATGCTGGACCTTTGGGGGGAGCCTCCTGCAGGGTGCAGCTTCAGGTTGGGATAGCAGTGCTTTTCTGGATTTAATGTGATGCTGGATAAGAATGATCCTTTTTGCTCTAAAGTCTGACATTGATCTATGTGGGTGTGAAGCTGTTTTTCAGGGGTCTGATTCGATCTGGTATAAACTGTGTTTTATGTTATTCAGTGTTCCTTTTGCCATCTAAACAGGGGATCTTAGAAGCACTTGAATTATGTGAAGCAACAGCAGGTCTGTCACAGCAGAGCTTGCTGCCCTCTGCCCTGAGGAGGCTGTGGAGGACACAAGATGGTGGATAGGTGATTACTGTTAACGGCACCGCATGGCCATTCTCACTTTCTCTTTTGCAACCTTCCCAGTGAGTGCTTTGTCCAGTGATTTCTGGCCCTTTTCCTGTGTACCATCTGCCAAGTAGAAGCAGGCCAGAGCCTTGAAAGTTACTGCTGCAGCTCCAGGTTTTGGTATGTTGCAGCACATGCTGATGTGATACTGTACAGCTGACATGTCTCCTTGATACAACACACACCATGTTCCTGCAGTTGTCTTTTTCTGTCCTTAATCAGCAAGTGAAGACATGATTGAGCTGTTCAGAAATCTGCTATCAATTTTTTGAAAATTAGCTTCTCATAAAAGTTGTATTTCTCCAAGGGGAAAAAAAAAAAAGTTGTGGAATCTTTTGTCTTCTACCTAGACAATAATTCAAAACTCAATACCTGATATAGTCCTTGGTATCTAGGTTGCAGACTGTCTCAGACATGGGCTTTTGAGGCTCTGAGGACTGCTGGACGTTTTTTCTGCCAGAAAACTGAGGCCCTGGGCACTGTAAAAAGCTTGGGGGGGAGGGGGGGGAGTAAGGTGGAGGGAAATTTAGAGGAAAAAAAAAAATTATTCACATTCTTCAAAATGAGATTGTGGAATAGATGTTCTGGTGGAATGTTGCTTGCTTTCTTTCCTTTTTTAAAATGAAAATTTTGACTTCTAGTTGGCTTCAGTTGACAGATCTTGGTTATTAGACCAAAGACACTTGCAGTCTATCTTTGCATGTGCTTGAAGTGCTTTGAACTTCTGTAGGGGATGTGCAAGTAATAAGGACTCCAAGCAGCAGTGTTTGTTGGCATTGCACAGATCACTGTTTTGTTTGACATTCACATTCAGTACATCCATTTCTAACTTGCTACTGTGTTACGGCAACAAGGATGGGAAGTGGGTCTTACCCAAAGCATAAGAATGGAGGGGCTGTCTGCCAAGTGGAAACTGTTGTCCTCCAGACTTGGACATGAGAAGCTTTGCTGAGTTAAGGGAAGCTTATTCCCATGCTGGAAGTAGCTTGGTTCTCAAAGAACTCCTGCATCTGTGTTAGTTGTCTTTGGAATTGGTGTTCTCCCAGCTTAACTTCTCCTCCTGTTTTCCTGTAGTTTCAAATTAGTCATGCATTGAGTTCTTGTGAACTCAGGTGTGAGTTTGAAACTTCTGAGACTAGATGCAGTGCTTAGAGTGGAACCTCTTTGGATGTGGAGGCAGCTGAAAGAAAAACCCCAAACGTGAAGTGGAAAGCAATGTAGGATGATAACTTTCTTCCTACTATCTTTACAGTAGCAACACAAGATTCAGTGGATGCAAAGTCCAACTGTGACAGATAGACCTTCAAAACAATTACAGCCTAAAATTTTCTTCCTGTGAATGAACATTAGAACCACGATGTTACAAATAGCAGGGCTGTCCAAGTAAGCATTCTTGTCCAGGCTATACTGGTAGTTACAAATCAGCACTTATTTTGGTCACGTAGTAATTTGTAGTGCTTGCTACAGCAGTGATGTTTCTTGAGGATGGATATGGAGAGGAAAGGAATATTGTAATCTGTAAGTGCGACTTTTAAATGCTAGAGGCAGAGGTTTTGACATGGAAGGCCAGGTGGCTTCATACATCCCTGTTGCCTCGGAGCACAGCCCAGGAGAGCGAGACCTGGGTTCCAGTTGGGCCTCTACTAATGGTTTACTTTGTGTCAGAGGGCAAATCACGTTGCCATGGATTCAGTGGAACAATTAAACATGCTCTGTGTGCTGCTTTGGCATGGGAGAAACGTTTAAACTGACATCAGCTATCCTGTACTATAGCTTGTCTTACTTTCCCTCCCTGGAAAACCTGAAGTGATGGTGCTTTTAGATGTTTAGTTGATCCTTGAAATACGTTGCCAATTATTCCTTGAGGCTAGCAGTCTCCTAACAGGTCACTTAAATGTCTGGCTTTCAAGATCTCTGGGTGGACCTGGTGTGGGTAGATCTGTTCTTTTCAAACAGCTGCCTGCACTGTGCCTGGTCATACAGCTGTACATTTATTAGGATGGGATTGCCCCTCCCAGCCCCATTTGAAGGGCTGTGCACAACTGCACTGTAGTGTAACAACCTCCAGCCTCTTATGTGAGGTTTTACTTCTAAGTGTGGGTCTCTTTATGTGATAGAAGCCTGTGCTTAATATTAAAAGGTGATCTAGAAATCAGTATCTTGATTTATGCAGTCTGTCAGAGTGCTTGCAGAACATGTATCTGGAGTTTTCCTGTCAGTTGTCTGTTAATTCTCTCTTTACCAAAGAAAGATGATTTGAACCTGATTTCAGCCCCAAATTCTGAACTTCTTGTAGCTCTTAAGTAGGTGTGGAACATAAAACTATAACTATTGGAGAAATGTCTATCTTTTTACTGACAGGATCTTGCTTTCCGAGTCATTCCCTCCATCACCTAATAGTCTGTTCATTGCCTGAGGCCTCTGGTTTTCTATGGTTTGTCATGGACTGTGTGAGGATGTCAAGCAAAAAACCTGGGATTTGTGTCACGCTGAGTCCTCTGCACTAATTCTCCTTTGAAGTGCCCTACCCAGGTAACCAAGAGGTCAGAAGGTCTTAAGCTCATCCCCAGACCCTTGAACCCCATCCCATGTTTGTTTCCTGGAGTCTGCAGCCATATGATCTTCATCTGACTTGTGGGGTTGGTTCAGTGCTGGAACTTCGCAATGCAGTTAACAGCCAACGGTCCTGTAAGGACCCAGCAACACTGGAATGGCTTTGAAATACCAGCCATGACTCTAGTTACTGCAGTAAATTGTATTAGTTTAGGAAATCTCCTACTGTCTTGCCTTTCTAGCTGCTTGTGTGAATCATTTCCTCTCATGTAGGTTTCATTTACCAGCCCTAGGAAGGAAAAGGGAATGGAGAGGCAAAGCAATGGGTGGCAGTGAACTTGTGCTCCCCTCGGATAAATTAACAAATGTGTCTCTTTCAATAAACCTTATTTGTTCATTTTCTCAAAGCTGAGCTTGTTAGTGTGCTAAAATCCTAGTCGAAACACGTCAGGTTAGAAACTTCACAGCTTTGCTTGGGGAGCAGTTCTGTGGCACTTGGATCATAGGATATTTACTGACATCTTTGTTTTATTGGGCTGTGCCTGGATAAAGGGGGAAAATGAAGAGTGACTTTAAGGTAACGATGAAAAACTGAAAGCACAGAGTGTTTTAGGTCTGCTGGATTAGAATAATGGACCAGCTACTCGTGTTCTTTCCTGGATTAGACCTTTTTATGAGTGGAAACGTTTTGTAAAGCATAAACTACTTCTCCTGTAGGGTAATTCTAAAATTAATCTGACCTTATTTCTGCAATATGCTCAAAGCTCTCAACTCACTTTTAATTGGAGAGATGTAGACAGTGCTTAAATTTAGTTTCACTGAGGCATAATGTTTATTTGGAGGCTTTGAGCGTAAAGCTAGCCTGTGCCAGCTTAGATATTACAAAGACTTTATTAAGGATCATAGCTGCAAAAGTTAAAAAAAGCATAATGCTACTAATTGGGTTACTGTCCTGCAATTTTTCAATTTTTGTATATAGTTGAATAATACTAAAGTTCCTGCTTAGTGTATTTATGCACAGCGTGGCACTGATCTCCTACAGAAAGGACCAAGGGTGGGACCTGTGACATAGCTCCTTACTGTGTTTGTTCTTTATTTCCTTTTTAGGAAGTAAACAATTATTTGTTGACTTGTAATTTATTGCATGCAATAACATGGTTTAGATGTTTGGGCTGGTTTTGACAAGTTTAATGTTTTCCTCCTCTTGGAAATGAACAGATGTGTAAGTAAAGAGTGTGCTTGGGTCAAAGTGTTGCCTGTAGTGTTTAGGCCTGGCTATTTGAAAACAGTTGAATCTTTTTGAGAAGGCCAACAAATAGGAAGCTATTTCAGGTTTGAGACTCCTTTTCAGTTTCCAAAGCATGGAAATCATAGCTCTGGCAAAGAAAAAAAAAAAAAACCAAAAAACAAAACAAACCTCTCCTATCTGTTTAGAAATGGCTTTTACCCAGAGGCCCACAGAATGGATGCTACTGAGACAAAAGCTGAAGGCAGCTTCCTAACGTGTCACGTTTGGGACAGATCAGTCTCCTCTTCCATATCTCTGTGGTTTATCTGGAAAAGAAAACCTGCCACTTAAAATCATAGTAGTTGATTTTGAAACCTCTTTGAAGCTGAGAAGAGAAGGCATCTGTGAGCTTCTCTTATGAGGATTCTTCCCTTTACTTCTCTGGTCTGCTGCATATCTCCTGTCTGTGCTGTGGGAGCTGAGTAAGGCTGTCCTTATCCACCACCTTCCTTTGTGCTGAGCAAACAAACCATCTGTCAAAACTTTAAAGCTAATGCAAGGTACCACTACACAGAAATGCATCTGTTTGTGTCCAGTCTTGACATCAGGTAATGTAGTCAGATGTCTCTTTAAGGGGTTCCAACTTTTTCTGCCCCTAGGATCTGGGTGGAAGTGATATTCTTTGCAGTATTTGCACTGGATATAAGCATGTGTTTGCTCAGAGCATCTCAGAAATGCCAGTGCCATGAAATCATGAGGCAGGGGACTATCCCCCAGACATGGTCATGTAACCAAGTTGTACTGAGACTGTAGAATTAAGAACAGGTCTTGTCCTGTTTATTCTGGGTTCCCCTCGCCCTTTTTTTTTTTTTTTTTTTGTAATGTGTATGCACTCTAGGGAGGAGTTGTTTTTGACTTTGCAGATGGACAAGACTCTTGATTCCTGCCTTCCACTTCTCAATGGAATAAAAAGTCCAAGTATGGAAGTAGGAAGAGTCCCACATAAAGGCAGTGTAGGCAAAGATGTTTCATGAGAGAGATCTGTTTCATGTGAGGACAGTTTTGGGTGATGGACCCTGCAGAAGAGAGGAAGGGGATGCAGCAAATGTGACTGGAGGACCTGAGTACTAAGGTTACTGGTCTTCTGTTGAGAAACTGGAATAGGATGCTCCTTCCTCTGTGCTGTGTTGGATGTTAGAGCTGTTTAGGACTAAAGAAAGGCAGCCGCAGAGGTGCTAAATGTTCCTTTTGCCCTGTTGTGATGACCTTGTGAGATGGAGTTGCTCAGTTAAAAAGCAGCACAGAAACTTCCCTTCTGTCCTTTGCTTGTTTTGTGCCTGAGGTCAGTCAACATCTGCTTTTTCCCCAAAGGACTTTGCTTGTTTAGCCGTTCAAAAGTGTGGTGCTGGGAGCTCTCAGCTTGGTTTGAAATGCTTCTTCTCATCGCAAAAAGGCTTGGGGCAGATGGGCTGCTGCGGCTGTTGGGGTGACGTAACGTCTCCGTGCTGAGTCTGCCATTGGCCTGGTGCTGTGGTGCTTGGTGGGGTGTGGTAGCCCTGAACGGAAGGGCAGACATTTCTTTTTTGCTGTGTGCTGCTTAGCCCTTATTAAACTCAGATGTTTCTAACCCCTTCCTCCAGGCTCTCATTATTGCTGTAAACACAGCAGAGTGCAGGGAGCTTTTTCAAATCCTCATTTGAGGCAGCAATGGGTGACAGCTCTACCAACAGCTCTCCACTGTGCCTGTGTGTGGAGGGGGGTTGACATGAATTTAGCACTCTAAGGGAGATTCTGCTTGTGTTTTCCCTAAAGAAAGAATTTTTTTTTT
>NW_010117941.1:8121-9430 GCF_000699245.1 Pterocles gutturalis
TCCCTTTCTCCTGCCTCAGGTTGCTTGACTTCCTGGCTTTCTTCTTGCCTGATGCCCTCTTCTGCTTCACCAGAACTGGTCTGGTTTCTGCCGTCTTGTTCAATGTAGGCTGTCTGACCGCTTGTCTCATCGCTGTATCTTGTGCAAGCTTTGAGTTGTTTGCATTTTCAGGTGGCAGTGAAAGTGATACCAGCTAAAATAAGGTTTCTGTTGCTGTGCTAGGGTGACTGAAAAAGGCTCTCCTAGAAGAAAACGCCTAGATCTGGCTGTCAGCAGCTCTGTATCTCAGCTGTACCTGTTCCAGATTTACTGTGTGGCTCTGACAGAAAGTTATTTTTCTGCTTCTTATGAAGGGAGAAAGAGAGAGGAGGCTGCCATGGTAACAGGATCTTAGATGCTTCCTACCTATAAAGTCCACTTCCCACAGTGCAAGCTACCATACCCCCTGCAGGGGAACTTATGAATCCTTGGTATCTCCAAATATAAGCCATTAACTTTGACATGTAACTAGGCTATTTATAACCTTCTTACAAACAGTTCTCCAAGGACTATATCCTTTGCAAATCTACTTGGGTCTCAAATATCTATCCACTTAATACTCTTCTTCTTTGAGCTGAGAAATTCTTGGCCCTGTGAGGTGCCAGAGCTGCTTTGTGCATGGCATCTGACTTGGTAAAAGCTGTGTTCCTGCAAGATCTCTGAATATCTCTGCAAGATCAGCTCTATGACTTGTTCCTGTGACATTTTTGCATCTGACTCCAGTCTTGTGTGCCTTGTTATATATTGAGCTAAAGATCCTGGTTCTGAACAGTCTTAGGAGCTAAGTCAGATGTTAGGAAGATTGTTGCCATTTTGGTGCCATGTTTAGTCACTGGACACTAGATTTCTGTTGGGAAATCTGGGCTATCCTAAGACATCTGAAGATGAGCTATCTTGTTGCAAGGTTCTCAAAATCTGTTCCCTTGAGTTTCTGGCTTGGTTGTCCTTCTTTGCATGGGAGGTACAGACAGCTTTTCTCATTTGGTACTCTGTATCCCCAAGAAAACCCTGATTTAATTCATGATCATTGCAGCTTTGAGGTTAACTTTTTATGCTGCTTTTAATGAACTTAAGGCTAAAATGGCAGCAGTCCTGAGAACTGAGCTCTCAGCTTGTGTCTGTCATTGGCACTAGCAGCACAGGACAGAGAAAATCTGATATGCTTAAGCTTCAGTATTTCAACATGGCAAAGCCCACTAACCTAAACACTGAGGGGGGAGCAGCATTCTTTGCTATGCCTAATCTCTGTATTTTGTTAAACATGCATTCC
>NW_010117941.1:9440-114130 GCF_000699245.1 Pterocles gutturalis
TTATTGGACAGAACAATAGTGACCAGCTGGGCAAGTGACCCTGGCTTTTCTGGTCGGCAGAGGAATTCAGCATCTGAGTTGTTCAGATTCTCGTATGCAGCTTAAAGTGATCTGGATTTAGTTGCTTTTAATTATCAGCTGGCTGATTCACAAGGCTTTGTTTTCCACCCTCTTTCCCAAGAAAAAGACCATTCCCTTAAATGCTCGGTGTATATTCTATAGAGCAGCAAAGTCTGTGAACTGAGACTTGCAAGTTCTCTTTTATTTCCCTTAAATAAAATGGGAATAGTAATACTTCCCTTCATGTAAGGGAAGGCTCTGGGGAGTATTTAGTGAGGGTGTGGTTAGATCTTGGAGGGAAAGCTGCAAAATCCGAAGTATCATATATGAATATATGCAGAAGTTTATAATAAATCTATGAATGATAATACTTGGCGCTTGTATAAACTTCCACTCCTACAGAATAGAGGTCATTGTGCTCCCTGTTTAATGTACCTCTCTGAGCCCAGATGACTGAAATTAGTCTTTGGGAGTTAGTCTTTGCCTGACCTTGGGCAAAAAGAAGGATTTAGTCTGGAGGGCAAGCTGAGATGTGGGAGAAGGAGGTCTTGGGCAGGGCAGGCTGGAATGAATGGCAGCAGAGGGGTGGGGGATGGGACCGGGCAAAAAAAAAACTGTCTGCAAGGAAAGGCTTGTGGGAGGCTGAATATGTAACACGCCTATAGAAGCAGCACTGACCCAGGGGCTCAGGGTAAAAACACCTGCAACAACTAGTGCTACCAAACAGTACCAGCCCTTGAGCAAAGGCAGGTCTGGGCTGTGATGCTGCAAGCTTTCTCTGCTCCCATGCAGCATCTGATGTATAGCAGAAAGCAAAAGGCAAATTAGCTCTGTAGGATGTTACAACACTTGGCTTAGTGCTGCTGTAAATCAGCGTAACTTGCAGCAAAATATATAGTCTCCCTGCAGTGTATTTCAGGCTACAGCACTGAGCCAAAAGGTTTAAACTATCGCACAGTAAAATGCTCTCTCCTGGGCCGCTGTTACTGGAAGTCACTAATGTATATCACAAACGATACAAAAATTTTGGATTACAAAGTTGTAGGATTTCTTAAGCTGTAGGCCTGTGGATAAGCTTTGAATGAGCGTACATTGCAGACAGAAATAATGAGACCTCATTTTGCCAAGCACCACAAAAGTACTTGAGTCCTGATAATGTAATTAAAAAGCTTGCTAAAACCCTTTAAAGACCTCTGCAACCAAACCCATTGGAAATTTCTTGCAAGGACTGCAGCAACATACTCATTTTCTTGGGTAATGTCCTTTGAAACAATCAAGCTCTCTAATTATGTCTGTCATGCCTTGCCAAGTGGTTATTGGCTTCTGAACTAGGGGGTTTTCAAAGCAGCTTCTACAAATTTTGCAGAAAGTCAACTTTCAGCTCTCAGGTACCTTTTGGAGGAGTTGCTGCATAACCTTTGGGAAGGTAAGGGTGAACTCTGTCGTGGGAAGAGAGGGGAGAAGTGGGGATGTGGAAATGATAGGACTCATCCCAACTTGTGACAATTCTTGAGCTGAATGCAATTAAGAACTAGATTGGTTTGTATCAGACACTTCAGCTGGTGTCATGGTTGAGCCTGGGAGTCACCTTGTGCTGCCCACATCTGGGTTATTGATTTGTATCTGAATATCTCTGTGGCCTGTGGAGGCACGGCTTGCTTTGCAGGGCACCTCTGTGACCTTTGTGTGTGGTTGTGTTTTGTGTGGGGTTTTTTTGTTTTTGTTTTTAAAAAGCAACCAATAGGGGGGAAAAAAAACTCTCCCAAAAACCAACACCAAGCCCCACACAAGCATTTGACTGGAATTCCCCACACTCCACATGTCCTGTGGCTCAGATATTGCCAGCAATAATTGAATAAGTGAATAGGCTGTTCCCATGGACATATCAACAGTTCAATAGTTGTTGTTCTGTCAGTCTGTACTCCATGCTCTGAGGTTTATCCAACCTTTTTGGTTTGTGTATGTAAGACTGAAGCTCATACCAGTTTTTTTCTGCTGCAAGAAGTATGTGACATGAGTCTGTCTGTGGAAATAGGAGAAGAGAAAAAACAGGTCATCTGTCTTTAATGGCTTTCCCTTGAATTTGCCCCAAGCTTTTGCAAGTAGCATGTGTTTAAAATGGGATGTGGGTGTTATCTGGTGTCAGTTGCTGCTTCTTTGCGTGCATAGACTGAGGCTCTTCTCACCAATAGCTCTAGACATTCTCATTCCTAGCAGAGTGGCGATGGGTGCCTGTGAAGCCTTTGCTTTAGGAGATTGGATCTCTTGCATGCATCAGTTTGCACCCTTACCAAATTTGTAGTTAAAATGCTGTTGTGGAGTTTTCCACTTTGCATTGGTGGAAACAGCTAGGTTGCCCTGCCCTTTTGAATTTGCAGGTAATTTTAAACTTCAGCAGTCAAAAAGCCCCTACAAACCCTCATCGAATGGAGTTTGCCATACTTAAAATTCCCCACAGAGCAGGGCAGGAATTTTTCTGGCCAAATGTCTGTATCTCTCCTTCAGACCTCCTGCTGTCCCCTCTTGCTCAGTGCTGCTTTCTCCCCATCCGGTTTCCCACATGTGTACTCGGGAATGTTTCAAGGCAGTGTTATCATTCTTAAGGAATCTACTGTGCGTGCATAGGCTATAGAAGTTTTTTTTCTTCAACTGTTATTACTTGGCCAAATCGAACCCATTTTCCACCTGGATACCGAAATGTAGATCTCCTCCCTCAAGACCATCTCCCTTCCAAATAGAGGCTTCCAAAGCACCAAGGCACTAAAGCGGTTTCTTAGATTGCTCAAGAATTTTTTAATAATAGGGAAAGGTGTTAGTGTTTCTGTTCACAAGAGAAAGGTTTTCTTTTTTAATTTTTTTTTTCTCCTAATGAACAAACTGGATTGCAGCAAGGTTTAAAAGAAGAATACAAATAACTGTTCTTGGCCAGACATGAGGTATGGAGACTGCTTCCAAAACCAGTGAAAGCTTAGGAAGATGTGTTAAAAGCAGAAGAACCTTTTCAGTTAAAAATAGGTAATTAGAGCACTGTGTTTCTAGGTGTCTTTGTACAGTCTATAGACAGATATTGAAGTGCAGTGGGCTCTGTAGGATTGAAATGCAGTCATCTGCTTAAAAGTGAGTTTAAAACTTGATGAGGCAATACAGTGTTCACTAGCAGGGGTTTGGGACTACTGTGTGCAGGAGAGCTGGTCTGCAGCAAACGCTGTGTCGTTACTGCTAACGGCCTTGGACCAATGCAGTCGGCAGAGGGAGGGGCTGGAGAAGGGTGAAAAGGAGGCAGCTGGTACAGCAGGTTATTGTGCGCCAGTACCTACTGCATCCAAACTGTGCTCTGTTCATGTAGAGCTTTGAGTTAGGCTTCCACTTTGTGCAGAGAAACCATTTTGAAAGAGCTTGTGACCAGCGCCTGGGAAGTGTTTTAGGGTGATTCGTTACTGCATTTAGATGGACAGTGGGAATGACTGCCTTGAGGGGGCAAGGAAAGTAAAGATGTGATCACCTAACCACCCATGGGTGCGGATGTGCGCTTGTGAAGGGTATTGCTAGTTTACTGCACTAAAGATGATTTTTGAGAGTTTTAGGCTGTGCAAGTAGGAATTTATTAACCTTAAAGCTGTTGGGACATCCTCCTGCCTTCGCTCAGTCTCTGATGTCTCTCCCAACATGCACTTGAATCAAAACTGGCCGTTTGTAAAGGGCAAACTCTGCTCTCTGATCACACAACAGATCTCAGTTTTGATGTTCCTACTTCCCTACTCATGAAACTCCCATGGGTGTGACTGGAACAATAGGATTATTTTCCAAATTATTTTTTTATTGTAGTAACGCCCAGGACAGCCTTGTGCCAGACATGGAATAAAAAGTTTTCAATTTAAATAGCAAATTAACACACAGGCTTTGGGTTTTGTTATTCAGACTGATTAACACTTTGAATACCCAGGCGGAGAGGTTTTGCAAGGCTTTGTCTTTAATGAACTGGGGCTTTGCATGGCTCATCTTGGGGATAGCTGAGCTGGGTAAGTGAAACACAGCTGGCTTTATCTGCTCCATGCAACACAGCCTGGCATTCAGATTCACAAGGACCTGCTGTATCAATAGGCCAGTTACTGGAGAAAAGTGCTTTGCTCTTGGTGTACAAACATGTTGGTAGGGTACAGCCATCCCCAGAAAATATTCCTGGAGCACCAACAGTAGTGTTGACTCAGGCCTAATGCAAATGCTGGAGGATGGGTACCTGAACTTCGGTTGCCTCACTGAGTGCAAGTAGCTAAGCTGACAAGTCAAAAAGGGAAAAGAGGAATTGTTGATCTTAAAGCAGTGTAAGTAGGGGGATTTGTCTAGACTGGCTTATTATTTCTAATCACTTCTTCTAACACTGGAAACATTAGAAAGCTGTAGATTTTCTTGCATTTGGGGAAACACTGTTTCTTTAGTAGTTTCGGTGAGGTGGTTGTTATGTCTGGCCCTTTGTATGCCAGTCAGCTGAAACAGAAGTGATGCGGAATAAAGCTGAGCCTGCACCCTAACTGCGATTTCCCTCTAGAAAGAGGTCCCCTTGGCTCATGAAATCTGGTTCCCAACAATGATGGGTAAGCACATGGTAGACAACTCTTCTAGAAAGGTCTGCTGCATAGTCTCTTGTATGCTAGAGCCCACAAACTACTTTACAAGTTGCTGAACAAACTGAAGACCTAGACTGAATGAAGCAATTGTAATGTGCCACAGGAAAAGAGGAGAGAGGGCAGGTTGAACTGTTGCTAGAAGAGTTCAGGGTTCTGTTTCCCTGACACAGCTGTCTGTACAGGTATTTCCAGTTGCATCCTGACACTTGTGAATCTGAAGCTGATGCTCTGATCTGCTTGTCTCAATGCCTCTTTGGGTCCACAGGACACTGATCTGAGTGATGAAATAGCTCAGGAAAACAAATCTGTATTCCCTTAAAGAGAAAAAGCACTGTTTTGTCTGTGAGATCTCCTTCAACATGTATATATATATATAAGCTATCAAAAGCATACATTTCCAATGACAGTAATATCTCTGCTGTTTAGCTCCAGGAAAAACCTAAAACATGGCTGTTACATGGGCAGATTAACATCATGCAATTAATAGGAAGCAATGGCTTGTTTCTGCCATCCTTTTTTTTTTTTTTCTTTGATACGCTCAGTGCTCTCCTTTTGACACTGCCTTTTGTTCTTGTTGTAATTTGTGGGTTGTGGTGCCAGTATAATGCTAATGAAAAACACTGCTTCATTTAGGCAAAGTCCTTGTGTTCCTGTCATGCATGTGGCTTTCATTGCTGCTGGCAAGTACTGTGAATTTGGCAACGGAGGGCTGAATATGAGGCACAAAGATGCACTGTTGTCTGTACAGAGCTCTAGAAGCAAAAGAATAAATTCAGGAGCAGAGGCTGTTCAAGCCTTGCAGACTAGCTGTTGATGCATGCAGATACAGGCCCTGCAGGGCTAACTACGTGATTTGAAGGAGATGCTGAAAACCAGCAGGAGCCTGATTTGTCCATTGTGGAGAACTCAAATTGTGCAAAGTGTTGTTTTGTTGTGATGTAACGTAGCAAGGGGAATTAAAGACAGCTACGGGTACTGACTTTATGGATGGGGGAGGAGACTCTGGAGCCACAACAGAAGCATCAGTAAAGCACAGGATGCTGTTATAGGGTGGCTGACTCTTTATGCTTGTTTCCTTAATGTTTTTCTCTCTGTGAAGGTTTTGAGGACAAGCAGACGTGTCAGTGTCCTGTTTTTCCACTTACAGTTCCCCTTCTGCCTCCTGCTAACTCAGAGTTTAATTCTGAATGAACTTATGTTGGTGTAAATTTAGACATACTAACTTTGATAAAAGTTAGTCTTGTACTTTAATGAAGATCAGAGCCACTGTCCTCAACTTAAGCAGTTCTAGGTTAGCTCTTCAGTGGAGGACACTTAGAGAAGTGCCAGATGGTGTCTTTGAACACAAGGGTATATTTCAGACAAATAGTTGCTGTTCCAAATCCCAGCTCTATACTGTCAGTCAGGGTCTTAAGGATAGTTTTTTCCTTGACCCCACCCCTCCCTTCAAGGTCAGGCTTTCTAGGAGTGAGCAAACCAGTACTACAGATGTATTGCGACTATGAAGGTAGGATACCTATCTACAACCACATTATCTAGCTGTGCAAAAATATTTAGACTTAGGTCCTTCTTTTGAAGGGCTCTAATTCAGGGAGATTTTATGTTGCAAAAATTGACATACTTGGTTGTAATTGTGCGTGATTTCCACGCTGCATGGATATTGAATGCCAGATTCCATCAAGTCAGGCTAATTTGACAAAGACAGATTCCATGGATATTTTTGTATTTTCCTTTTTCTTCCATCTGAACACTGGAAACTACTGTCCCCTCACTGATGGTGATAAGCTTGGGGGAGGGAGCAGCAAAGGAGTTCAGTGCGTAGAAGAATGCCTGTAAAAGCAAAGCACTTCAAAGGAGTGAACCCCCCTTTTATTTTTGAGCACTCAGTCATGGACGAACTTCTTTCATTTTCATGATGAAGGTAATTATGGTTCAGGTCAACCATATTTATTGTTTGATTCAGTTGGAATATGCCACCAGCAAATTGAGAGGAGCTGGGTCATGGGTATAAATGAGAGGGACTTTATGCTAGAGAAATACTTCTTGTGCTTTGTCAACTCTTCCCCTTCTGCGTGCACTAACAAATACATAGGCACAGAGGTGCATGTATTGAACATGATTCGTTTATTTCTGATACTACCTGCCTGCTCAACCTTTTTTAAGTCCTCATCTGCCCCTGTTATGTTTTGCATTTATATTAGTGCTGATGTACAGGGTGGATCTGCTGTACAAATGAATCAAGCGTGTGTAATGGACAAGTGCTATCATCTTCAGAGCCCCTCCTTCATTACTTACAGCAGTTGGAAGGTGCCTTGTGAATGAGGTGGGGGATTGGAAGAGAAGAGGAATGGTCTCATGGCTGAGGAAGCTAAATGTTGCTCTGGGGAGCTGGATTCCCTGTTTGTCTCTGAAAAAGAGTTGCACCCGTGGCTCCATGCTATTTGGCTTTCTGCTGCTAGGCTTTTAATAATTCCAGTAGGGAGAGGTTTTTCCCTTAACCCCTATAACTTCAATAGCTGCAGAAGGATAAGGCAAAATTTTGTGAAGTTTCCTGTGAATTGAAGTGAGTTCAGCCCTCGAGGTAATGGTGTTTGGAAAGTCAACCATGCACACAGCAAAGCAAGGAAAGCACAGTTAAATGCGCTTGGCTGCAGAACTTGCTGAAGGTTAAAGCTGTTGTGCAGACTGAACTGCGTTTTCCTCCTAAGGTAAAGATTCCTCTGGGGCTAAACTCCCTCCAGCAGTCTCTGATAATCCACTTTTGTGTGGGAAAACTTAAGACTGTTATTGGCAACTGAGTATTTGAAGTGCACTAAGCACAGAACGTATTGCCGCCTGGGGAAGGGTTATGCTATTGGGAGGTACCTAGATAAATTGTCCCATCTTACTCTGCTAGCCAGAACTTGTTTTTATGGCCACTTTTTTCAATCTCTTATTGGGAATGGGGAGGTGTTGTGTGTGTGCAGAAGATTGGAGTTTCTTCCAATCTTTGTCTGACCAACATAGTGGAGTGGGAGACCTGGAACTTGTCTTATTCTTGTTCGTGCCTCTGGCTCTCTGCTAGTTCAAATGTCTGCTGCTGTCTGGCTTCAGAAACACCAGCGGTCTTCCAGTTTTATTCGTTTCCCAGAATGAATGGGCTGTTAGAAAGATTTTTCTTCCTTTTTCACAGGAGTCAGGGTAACCTCTATTAGTGACTATGAAGTACTCAGTGGGAGTAAGGCATGCGTAAAACATCAATATTGACAAGAAGATTACTGTGGCTTGTCATGTCTTCTGACTTGCAGACCTCTTCAAACTTTATAATGGAAGAGCAGACTCTGAACTAAACCTTGCCATCATAAGCTTGTGTGCAGCCACCCCCTCTCCCTTACCAGGTGATCTTTCATGGATTCCTTAGCAACGGTCCATCAATCTGCAGACCTGAATCAATCCATCAACTCTGAACTTTCTAATATTGTGGAGACTGGTGCTCACAGTTGAATTCTGTAGCTGGCTCTTTGCTGGACAATGAGCTGAATGACAGCCTTGGATCCTAAAACCTAGTTACTTGGGGAGAACATGAATTTGGTGAAGAACAGGAGAAATTCAAGCCCAGCTTGGTTTTTATCTGAGCTTTCCAGTAACATCTGATGGGATTGTTTCCTTTTTAGCCAGGTCTCGGCAGTAGAGAGTAATCTGGTCACAGCCAACTGAATTAGCTGGTAAACTTGATCCTGATGAGAGTCAAAGCAAATTCAGGGAGGTATGTATTTGTGAATAAGAAGGGAATAATGTAGTTATGTAGAACTGGATGGTTCAGGGAGATATACCTCAGAGGGCCTGGCAGCCTTTGTACCTGGATTTCTTGCCATGTAGAGGGCAACTTCTGCTCCTGGCCTCAGTGGAGTGTATAAATAACTAACCCCTCTAACAATGGGCTGCAGCACACAATGTATGAATTGCTGTTCTAGCAAAGCGAGTGGGATGCTGTACTATTTACACAGAGAAAAGGCCACAGTTTGCTTTCATTGAGTCAGAATGGCAACTTTTTCCCAGTGAAAGTCAGTGACCTTCTGATTTTATTGAAATTCCTCTCTAGGATTGCAGGGAAATTGATATCTCCAGTGAAAAATGTTATGAGGAAACTTGGGGAAATCTATCTAGCTATGAAAACACTCCTACTGTTTTCTGTGCCCTAAATGTTGATCTCTGCTAAGTATAACACACAGTGTGTTATCCTTGTGGAAACAAAAAGATAATTCAGTGCAGTTGCTTACACAGCACAAAGCTTTAGGGCAAATCACAAGCATCAGAAATGCGAGCCTTATTGAGAGACTTCTGTAATATTTATTGGGAGTGGGGAGGGTCAGTTTGTGTCCAAACACATGCAACAGGTGCAGATGAAACAATCCTGTGTATAAAGTCTTTTTGGTTTGGTGTTGTTTGTTGGTGTGGTGTGTTTTTGTGTGTGTTTTTTTTTTGTTTGTTTTTGTTTTCCCCTCCCTTCGCTTGCTTCTCTCTTGGCCACTTAATTCTTGGTGATTTGAGCTTTTGTGTTGTACTCTATGGCATGTACTTTCATCAAAAGTACTAAAACCACACTAAATCTCCATTTTACTTAGCTCTAAACCAGCATAAATAGCTTTGTTCAGAGTCTAACCTGTAGGATTGTCTCTGCTGAAAGTGCAACATTTCATGCTGGTAGGAGCATGGTTTGCTGTAAGGCCGCAGATATCAGGAGCTGTAGCCGTGTCCTTCACTCCAGTGAACACATGTGCCAGAAGGTCCTGTGTGTGGTAGGTGTTGCCTGCTGTAGATCTGTCCTTACCAGGGCATGGCAGCAAGTCAGCTTTGTGTGTGGAGCTCAGCTGTCCTCCCACTGAAAGAAGTGATTAGGCAAGAATGTAGCTGCTTTCATTTTCAAGCTCCACGCTGCTGATTAAACAGGCTGCTTGCTGAGTCCTGATCAGTTCAGCCCAGTGGTTTCTGACATGGTTTGGTTTGTGATCACTTGTCCAGTGAAATGAAGCCTACTAACAACTAAGTCAGCTTTTCTCTTGCAAACCCCCTAGAAGGTCCTCCAGGGTCCCCCAGGAATCTGAGAAGCTTGGATAAAAGCCAGTAGTTTGGACTAGGAAAGATGTAAATTTTGCTTTGGGGGATGGCTCCCTAAGTTTGCTGTGGTGTGAGTCTTTCGAAGTGCTCACAGTGGGCGAATGGGTGGAAGAATGCCTTAAGCATACCCTTTGAGTGGTGGGCTTAGGAAACAGTACTGTGCAAGTCCATAATGGTGAGAAGCAGGGGAGAGAAAGCTTGCTGTCAGTGTCTTCCCATCCGTGAAATGATTGCTCTAAGCTAATTCAGTCATGCTAGCCAGGAATTAAGCTATGATATGTGAGTATATGGATGTTCTGGAACTTACAGTATTTTAGCCTGAGTATTTGTTAACTTACACTTCTCTGTCCCCTAGTTCTGGAACTTACAGTATTTTAGCCTATTTGTTAACTTACACTTCTCTGTCCCCTGCAGTCCCATTTCTCTCTCACTGTAGGCTGTACAGACATCCAGAAGGTCCAGAGGATGAACTGTGTGCATCCAAACCCTGTAGGATTGTAGGCTGTACAGACATCCAGAATGTCCAGAGGATGAACTGTGTGCATCCAAATAAGGCTTCTGAGGAGGGGTGCAGCAGGTTCAGAAAGCTGGTGGGGTGCAGAATATGGCTTCCTCCCAGGCATCTGCCTACCAAACCAAAATGCAGCCCAAGCTCCCTGTGCAAGTCCAGCTGCCCTTTGAGGTCTTCTCAGCCTGCACACCCTGGAAAGTTAGGTTTTCTTGTCTTCTCTGGTATCCAGGTGCCTGAAGCCATGCATCACTGCTCTTGCTGAGTCAGCAGAGTGGGCAACCCCCTCTCAGCAGCTGAGCGAGGGGTCCATTCAAGCTCAGAATAGTAGTTTTCAGAGTATCTCCAAATGGGAGCAAACTGTTGAGTCTGCTCCAGTTAGCCTGAAATGACCACACTAACATCCTGAATCTACACAGTAAACATGATTGGATATCAGCTGGCATCAACACTCTTATTCCCTCGAGAAAGACGTTGTCAGCTGTGATCAAGACATGAGATCTTGGTCTGTAGCCCTGGACTGAAACTGTCTAAATCAGTAGCTTGCAGGCCATAGTCAGCAGATCCTCAGTTGTCCATGAAAGTCTTCCCAGAATTAAACAGGGTGTGAGAGGATGGCATCTCTTTGGAAATGGCTGTGGAAAATGGACCACATGAGACTTGCCTCTCTAAGCAAAACAGTGGAAAACCAATTCCATGAGACACTGCGGGCATCGTGCTAAATATGCTGGTGATGAGCATGCAACAGACCCAGCCCTAAAGGAGCTGCTATTTGGATCATTGGTAGGAATGTTCCTTTTGAATAAGCAGCAATATATTCTCTGCCATCCTGGACGCATGCCAGTAAAAGTCCTAAACCTTTTTTACTAGCATCTGCATATAATATAAAGGGTCATTTATAATCTCTGTAAGCCATGATGGAGCCTTTCGTCACTTTGTCTGAGGTCTGCTTGCATGCTGGAGACTGTTCTTGCTGACTTTTGGCTTGCAAAGAGAAATCTTGGGGTGGTTTTGTCTGTGTCTCTGTCATAGTCACTGTGCTATTGTATCTACAGTGAGTCCCAAGCTATATATCCTAATGCATCTCATGATCAGCTGTGTTCCTGTCTTCTTGTCTCACCTGCTTGTGTGCCACAGTAAAAACCAAACACCTAAAAGTTGCATTTGTAGGAAAATTAAGCCAAGAGTCTGATGCTTTGCAAATTAGAGTGTACCTTTCACTCCTGGGTGCGTTACCTTTGTAACCAAACTCTTCTGTCTGTTGGTAAAAAGAGAAGTTAGAGAAATCCGTGTTTGTGTTGGATTATCTGAGCATCTTTGGGCTCTGACTGTTTTTTTTCTTCTTTTGCCCTCGTGATCCAAGTCTGATGTTTTGCAAATGAGAGTGTACCTTTCACTCCTGGGTGCGTACCTTTGTAACCAAACTCTTCTGTCTGTTGGTAAAAAGAGAAGTTGGAGAAATCCGTGTTTGTGTTGGATTATCTGAGCATCTTTGGGCTCTGACTGTTTTTTTTCTTCTTTTGCCCTCGTGATCCACACTGTTGTGGTTCTGCTTTAGAGAAGAATCTGAGAGTGCTGAAGTGTAAGTGTTGTGGTACTTTATCACTGTCACTGCTCTCTGGGTGCTCCTGTGGAGGAAGGTGGAAGGTTGTCCCTAGGTTGGATCTGTTACTTTGCCACGGGCTACTAGTTCTGTTCAGCCTGGCAAACCCAGGTGATGGCTTCAGGCAAGGAAACAATGAATGGAGAGCCTTGGGGAAGCTTCTCACTTCCTGTAATGATTGCTTCTTTTAGAACAGGTCCCTGAACAGGTCATCTGAAGAAATGAACCTGGGAAAGTGTTGGATTTCTTCCCCCGCCCCTCGCCCTCCCTGTGCAGGCTTCTGTCCTGTGCGCTGTAGTGTGGGAGCAGCCTTAACCTCCAACTGCTGCCTAAGATTCTGTCACTAGATTGTAACAAGGTCTGTCCTGCACATCTCACTTCCAAGAAAGGCTTTTCCAAGGCAGAAATGACAACTCGACTGCCAAATTCCTTGGATCTGCGAGGGGATGCGTGTACCCGAACAGATTATTCCAAGGACCAGGTAGAGCAAAGGTACAAGAGACCTACTCAGGCAACAGCAGTTTTGAACTTATTTGGAAAGAAAAATCTGTGTGCGTGCTGGCAGCACCCACTGAATGAAGCCCCTGGCAAGCACAGCTTTGTAGATAGCTTAAAATAATCAACCTTTCTTGCGGTTTTTGACATAGGGAGCCTGCACAGTGCCACTTGTTTAGGTCCAGATCCACAAAAGAAGTGCTAGACTCACAAGCTCGTTGAAAATAATCCTTGAAGGAGCAAGATGACATTAAATCTGTGTCTACCCAAGGGAAAGCTAAAGGGAATAATGGGTAGTTTCTCATTTCTCCTTAGGAGTTGCAATTTGGAGCTGCCATTATACATTAACCAGAGCAGATAGGTTGCCAGATTCCCTCTGGCAATTGCAGAGTCTGCCTCCAACACCTGCCTTTCTCTTCTGTATTGTGCTGGGGTGTGCGGTGGTGTTCGTCTTTGTTCACCTTCCCACCTCATTTGCCTTCAGGAATATGAAGTGCTCTAGTTTCGGCATCAGCTATGGAGGGTTTTGCTCAGAATGCAGTTGAATCTTTTTTTACCTGACACAGAAGTGCTTTGTGCGTATCCAAGAAAGTGAGACAGGTTGTCTCAGAAGCCCACCAAAATCAGCATTAGAGTAAAATAATCAGTGTAGGATAATCCAGCTCCACACCATGGAAACAGTACTACTTTCCAGATTACTCTGTGGTGGGAGAAGGTCAGAGGGACACATATATTTGATTTATTTGGATTTCATTGATGAGCCAGAAAAATGGTTTTGATATGAGGGTTTTAAAATGTTGAGTAACTTTATTCTGAATTTGTTAGTATCCCTGTCCCTTCATGCTCTGTGGCCTGTTGCTAGTGTGCATACTACTTCGTTCTGCTCCTGTGGTGGGACCAATTCCTCTCCTCACTGCATGTTAGTGAGAAGCTTTGTTTTTCATAATTTCAGGACGTATGTTTCTGGTGTTATCCTGTCAGGTTCTGTGTATGTGCAGTTTGTTTTGCCTGACATGAAATGTTTTTGCCCTGAGGCTTGTGCAAAAGGGTTATATTGCCCTTCCGAAGGCTGTAAGCACTGCTAAATACATGCTCAAGGTAAATCATACAGAGCTATGGTTTCCCCAGCCCCTCTGTGCTTGCCCTTTCTTCCGGCTGCTTTTCCTTCCACGCTCAACTGGCTGTTCCCATGGCGTGAGGAGATCTTATCCAGCAATACCCGGCTGAACAAATCCCATGACTAAGGCTTGGGAAGATGACTTGAAATTAGAAAGAAAACTTCACTTTGAATTATTGCATTTCCAATATTTAGCTCCTGTCTTTGTGTTTCTCCTGGGTTTGCTCCCTAAACTTTCTGCAGAAGTTGTGTTGAGCCTGTTAAAGGATCTGCTCTTATCATGTGATCTGAAGTTTCATTAATCTTATCTTTTTTCCCCCATTTTATACTCTTTGGTTCTAGGATGTAGATTTTATTAGAGACATTTGGGTACTAGGGTGTCTGATCCCTATTTATAGACACCACAGACCCTCAATAAATCTGAGAGCAGTGGTTCTCTAGGACCTCCCTGCCAGCCTGGGGGGCACCTCAGATGTGACTCTAGTCTGTGCTTCCTGATGAGGAATTGCAAGCAGATTTACAGTGAGCAGGAGCAGTGATTGCAGGAAAAGCTGCATAGCTCTGCCTTGACGCAGCTGATGGGCTTGATGGCACTGGGTAGAAAGCCACCCTCTCTCTGGGTGCCCCAGCTCACGCGTCTGGTCATAGCTGAAGGTTTGGGGAGCAGACTGCTGGCCCCAGCTTCTCCATCATGGTCTGCAGCGCTGTGCTCAGCTGCTGGCATGTGTGCCTCCTATTCATGGAAATGAGAGTTATCCAGAGAGCAGGGAGCCTCCTGCGGAGATAGGAGGGGAATCTAAAAAGGAAAGAAAATGCAACAAATGCTGTAAATGGCAAATACTGTATAAAAATTAAACTGCCATGGGAAAGGTGTGTTAGAGAAGCAGAGGGTCTGCAGGTGCCTGCTTACACTGTGCAAGTAGCTGATTTTTGGTATGCAAGGCTGGGGAGCCACTGCAATACTTTGAGAAAGGATAAGCTGTACTGGAGGCTTTAGATGGATGAGGAGCAGGACTCTTCTGCATGTACAGGGAATGCTTACACAAGCACTTCAGGTGTTTTGAAACACGAGCTGGTGTCTCCACCTCCCATTAGTGACCCCAGTTCTGATCCTCAGTCAGTCGGAAAGTGGCTCTCAAACCTGTTAACTATGCTGAGGTACAAAAGCAAAAATGTGAACCAGTATTTGGCAAATATGAATGATGCTTGCAAGGGGAAAATAAAAGTATCCTTGTCCCCCCTTAAGCATGACACTGGAACCTGAAAACCTATTTTTCAAAGAAAGTGGAAAGACTCAATGGGTCCCAATTCCCAGGGCTGACATTGCAGTTCCTGCCTTCTCATATGTCTCACAGTGAGAAGGTCTCTCTCACTCTTCTTTTCTTGTGAGACAGCATAAGACACTAGTTCCTCCCTCCCCTGCATTTTCTTTTACCCATTTTTAGACTGTAACCTCACCAGGACAGCAATATGACTTGTTCACGCTCTGTTGACAATGAGCTCCACCACACCAAAAAGCAAAATTTTCCAACTCAGATGTTGTTCAGAATGGTAGGAGGCTGAGGAACGATACCATAATGAGTGGGATGAAATTAAGACCAGTACAATGGGAACTGACTATCAGGAGATTTGGAACACTTTTTTTTTTATTCCTTTTTTTTTTTTTCCTCTAAAGTCCCATTGTTTATGATAACTAACAGAACTAAATTGTGTACTATAAAACCCTGGCCTCTGAGGACCAAGCAAGAGGCGTTACTGGTTCTCTTGTGGTTCAGGTTGGCAGAAGCAGGGAATCTTTCTGCAGCTATTGGGAGGAGAGGGTGGGGTGAGAAATGAAGACTGCAAGTTAGGCTAGCTATGGCTGGCAGAAGAAACAACCCCACCCCCAGATACTTTGTCTGTTTTTACTGTAGTCTCGTATGTGTTGGTTCAGCTTGCTGTCTTACTGAGGCTAACAGTGTCCTTTCTCTCTGCAGGCATTGGTGTCACTATACGGTTACACGGACGGTTTCCTGCCAAGTACAGAATGGGTCAGAAACGGTGATCCAGCGAGTTTATCAGAGCTGCCGGTGGCCAGGACCTTGTGCCAACTTAGTGAGGTAAAAATCTTCATGTCTCACGTTGCCCAAATTTTCACTCACTTCTCATTAAATTGGTTGGCTTTAAACTACTGCACAGAGTGTTGAGATCAATGGGTTGGATCCTGATATCCTGGTCGTGTAACTAAAGAACGCCACTGGTGTTAGGTGCAGAGTAATTACACATGAAGGTAAGTGCAGTATTGGGGACAAGTGATGTGAAACAGTTTAGCTTAGGTTGTAATGCCGGTTTGTACTTCTCCACACAGGAGACTGCCGCTAGTCGGGCATGAAGCTAAATAAATGTCAAGTCCAACACTTTGCAGTGTGACTGAACAGGCTTAGCAGGGGTCCTGGACTGATGGCACTGTGTGGCTTGTTGGTATTGAGTCCTCATACTCGGGTCACATACACTGGAAAGCTTTGATCGAATTCCATGCAGCTGGTGATGGACAAAGGTGATGTACCCTGTACATGCCCATGCCCTTACAGCACCTCTTACTCCTGCATCTCGATATCCTTTAGAGACATGCATGAAAGCACAATGTTCCCTCTCCCCAGATGAGAAAAAAGCTTAGAGACTGTGACTTGTCAAAAACTTGCCCCAGATGTGCTGTTAGCCTGCTTTGCCTTTCAATTATTTACAGTCTTGGGACCCACCTACATTTAAGAAAAAAAACCTGTGAAATAGCTGTCCCCAGCTACCACCTTTCAGTATGCAAAGTGTCTCTGTATTGTTGAGCTTTGCCTTCTCTGAAAGACATTCTCAGAGCAGAACAGTGTTACCCACCCATCTGGGAATTGGTGCAAAAAAGCCATTGTGCTCTAAATTTACACCTAGCTTCTCTAACAATTTCCCGTGTAAACAAGTCCATAATTTAGCTCGCAAAGCTTATTCATTGTATTGCTATTGTTACCAATTCACCCACAGGGCACTGGCAGAGGTCCTCTTGTAGTTGATAACCTAGCCAGAACTTGGTTGGACTACCCACTTAAATACCCAGAGATCTACCTTTCCAGTCTGTTCTTGCAACTCTTTGTCTGGAATTCACATTTTCCACGTGGCAGTTACCACAGTTGGTTCTCCAGTTTCTACTTGGCCACTGGTCAGTCTAAGTTTTTTCACTTGTAATATATCTGCTTTGGTGTCTCTTTGGTCTTGTTTTATGCAAGGCTGTGGTTGAAACACTCAATATTTTACGCTGTCATGGCCAAACTTCTGTTGAAGCTTTTTAATTTCCCAGACTTTTTATGCACATAATTGTCATTAGAAACTTGTGAGCTTTCACCTTGTCTCCTAAAGTTGCCAAAAATCTTGCTTATTTTTCCTTGTTGATGTAACTGCAGTTTCATAAGTACCAAACAATTGATTGTGTTACTAGTAAAAAACCTTCTTGTGGGCTCCTGCAGTTACTCATATACATTGATTCTTACATTGTTAACCCAGAGACTTTAGGAGTAGGGTGTGCTGTTGTGACATTGTTATTCATGGAACATTTTCAGTTTCAAATGTAGTTTGGTTCATTTGCCTGACGAGTCCAATTGTTTGGAGACAATGCAGAATGGTAGCAGACTTCTCAATTTTTCTTTCTATGTGAGAATAGCATGGAAAGGAGCTGGGTTTGTTGATATTTAGGATCTCAGCTGGTGAAAGCTGAGCTGACGGGGGCTGCATTTCTGGAAGACAATCACCATGGAGAAACCTATCAGAAGAGATGGGAGGACACTGATGTTCTGCTCCCTTTGCAAGCGTGAGGAAACGCAAGCAAAGTGAATGGCACCCTTCCAGGGAAATAACTGTACTGCCTGTCCTCTAATCATGCATTGTGTGACATTCTTGCATGAGTGGGAAAGACCCTGGACCTCTCTTTCCCAAGGACCCCCAGAAAGCTTCTGACAAATGCTGGAGCCCACCAAGTAATCAACAAAAGTAAAGCAGAAGTGGCATGTGCTGGTTCCTGCTCGTTTCCTGTACTGCAGCTGTACAAAAGGGAGAGCCCCAAGAACAACTGAAGCCACTGAGTCCTGAGAGTTGAGCAGGTTGTTGGATCAGTTATCCTCATCCCACATATCTTTTATAGGCAGTTGCTTGTTCTCAGCAGTGCATCTGTATTCTGATAACGGAATGAAAAGCAGCCACTGAAAATGATGGATCTTGTGATGTGTAACTACTGTGGGCAACATTTGTTAATCCTGAGCCACATTGTATGGCTGAGGTCTTATTTCCTGGGACTGTGCAGCAGCCCATCAGTGTTACGTTGGCAGCACCTAGGGGTGTGTGATAACTGCATTTCTCTTGTCTCAGAGTCAAGCTAAGGTTTAAAAATTATTTTTATTAATGATGTGTTTCCCTCTGTTTCACCACAATGAATATTGTCTCTTTAGGAAGCACCAGTCTCTCCTAATTCAGGTGAATCCCATCTCCTGTTTTCAGATGACAACTTTCAATGAGAAGGACAGGCCCCAAAGTTTGTTTCAGACTTCTCACAAAAAGAGAATGGTGGATGTGGCGTGGAAGAACTTGAGCCCATGTGATTGCTGCTTTGCCACCATGGCTCTCACTAGCAGCAAAGGAGACCTCTGCCCGTGTTTCACCTAATTCTGCTACTGTGGGACTGAAGTCCAGAAATGCTGCAAGTTCTGATACCTTGTGAGGTCAAGGGATTAATCTCTTAGGGGGCATCCTAAGTAAGCATAGCTTCAGTAAATACCTTCAACAGGGAAAAGCAAGATGACTGGTATAAAATCTGACAGTGTTCTGTCCCAGCACTTTGCAAAACAAAAAAAAAGGAGAGGGCTTACGCTAGCTTCATGGAAGGAGAAGAAAAGAATCCCTTGTGTCACTAAATGCCTTCTCTGGGTTACCATCCTTGAGCGTGTTCTCTGTTTTGTCTGTGGTCCTTAATGATTGCCTGCTGGACTGTAGTATCTGCTCTTCACGACAGGTCCAGCAAGAATGCTTCACAAGGCCAGTGCTTCATTCCCATCAAACAACGTTGTTCCTGTTTCCTCCTTACCTCCTTACCTTCTCCGTACCAGTACCTCTCTCTTTTCAGGTTTTCTGGAAGTCTAGCTTCTGGGGATGTCAGGCTTACTCCAGGTCTAGTAGTGGCTAGAAATGTTCATGCTCTCTATATTCTTGTGGTTGTTCAGGTAATATAAATATATCTGCTCTCCTTTTGCCAAAAAGAGAAACTTAAATTCTGGCCTTCTCTTATTCTTCTCATAGTGAGATTTCTGGTGCCTGAGCTTGAAGCGGGGGCACAGCCAGATTCATATGGTGTTACGCTGGACTGTAAGCAATGTAAAATGTCTGTAAGCCGTTGGCATTACTTTGGCTTTATAGTATTTCTCCCAGCTGTGACTTGAAGCAAACTGTTTTCATCTCCTTGTTTACAGGGAGTCAGCCATATCTGGAAGAGCTTTCATTCTGCCAGCACCCGTTATCGGGCTGCTCACTAGCAAAAGGGACACCAGCCAAAAAAAAGGCATCTCTCAGCCTTGTGGTGACAGCTGAGAGGGGCTCTCTGTTAGGGAGACTCTGCTTACAAGCAGACATCAGTGTGGCCAGACAAGGATTTAATCCATTTCCTGTCTCCCATTCATTCGTGTTATGTTTCTTTCCCTTATTGCACAAACTGCAGCTCGGGGTCAAGCCTTTGACAGAGGAGTATCTGTGAGATCCCCAGCCTAGCAGCTTCAGTTGTGTGATGTCCTTTCTGTCTGTTCACTTGCTCTTGGGAAGCTGGCAGCTGTACTTCTTTTGCAGGAGTGTCGTCATCTTGGCTGGGATGGGATGAGCTGCTCTGTTCTTGCCCTCCACCCCAGACTCTATTTAGCTTGGGTGCTGAGTTGCTTTGGAGCGGTCTTGGCTGGAGACTTTCCCTCAGCGGATCTATTATTGAACTCTTTCTATTTGTGTAGTGAAGGCTTCAGCTTCTGCATGCCATAGGATATGCCTTTGCTTTGTCACGCTACGAAGTGAACAGGCAACTTTCCAGCCGTCTGGCTGAAGCTCCTAGTGTGCTTATAAAAATCGCATGCCATTTATCTGTCTGAAGGAAAGGATACAGTCTCTAGTTTGGTGTTTCCCTGGCATCCTAATCTCTGGGTCTCTGCTGCTTGGATGGTTGCACCCAGCTCCCTGTAAACCCAGGCATCTGAATTGTAACCCTTCTCCTGAGCAGTCACTCTGCTGCAGCAGCTGCACCATCCTGTCATGCTTAGGACACTAAGCTCCTTGAGGCTCACAGAGAATGGCCGTCTTATGGGCCAGGCAAGAATTTAAAACTTGCATTCAGTTGCTGGAGTTTTTGTGACTTCTGCCTGGTCAAGCGATGCCACCTCGCCTATAAGCTGAGAACAGTCTTTTGTCTTGCTGTGTTTTATGAATCTGAGAATAGGATGACTTGCTATACACTAGTGGGCTAAAATCAGCCTACTTTTGATTAGGGTATTTGTGTATGACTGTTGTGGTCAGCAAGTAAGTACCTCAGGAGGTGAATGAATGTGGTGAACAGCCTGACAGATTGTGCACTGTTACAGTCTTCAGAAGACAAACACTTTCTGCTTCAAACTGTTGTTGCTGTGAAAGTCCCTAACTCATCTCTGGAAGCACACTGGTTCAGATTGTGGCACAAATAGGTTTCATTCTAGAAAAATAAATGTTCCTAGCAAGGTTGTTTGATTTATTTTTTTTTTATCCTACTATTTTTTGCTGGACTCAGTGACCACATAACTGTTTCACTCTAGACTTTGAGCATCCTGTCTCTGCAGCACTTTCTGGCTTCAGAGAATCTGGAGATTCCTCTGGAAACCCATAGCTGGCTTGTACAGGGATGGGCTTACCTGGCCTTCATACTTTAGTGAGAGCCATTGAAACCCCAGACATGAAGTTACACTTTTTAAAGGTGTGAGGGATGGAAGGGAAAATTGTTCTTGCGATAGAGCAAATCTGAGCTGTGGTGCCCTTTCCAACTGTTAGTCATTGTGTTTTTTTCAGTATTCTAGCTGGTTTGGCTTATCACAAATGCTCTGTGCTTTTGATTACATTTTTAACATAGGCAGGCTACACATCTTAACATGGATCATTCTTGCTGTTTGGGGTTTTTGAGTGTTGGCTTTTTTTTTGTTGTTGTTTTCATTTAAACTGAGCACATTTCTGTTCCTGGAGGGATTTTATAAGCTAGTTTGCAGAATAACAAAGAAGGAATTCTGGAGGCTCATCCATTTTGGTCTTCTCTTACTGACCCTGTAGCAACTAAATCTTCAAAGGCAGAGAAGTTGGATCTGTCACCCAAGAGATTGGCCTGTAGCTGATGTTTCTCCTCAGTTTCAGAAGCAGTAATGCCATGGATAAATCCTTCTCTCCTTCTTTCCAGTCAATTGAGCAATAAATCCCAGAGCTTATTCCAGTGCATTAGGACTCCTATTTGAAGTCCTGTTACACATGAACTCTGTTTCATTCCTTTATTTCTCTCCAAGATGTAAAGCCATGTGACTGGAAAAAGATGCCTGCTCTCCCATGTACACATGGAACATAAACGTAGGATGAACAGTGCTCCTACAAACAGGATAGATGGTGGCTCTGTGTGTGCATGGGATTAGAGCTGTAGCACAAAGGGATGTTCTCAGGCTTGGGAAACGACGTGGATGGCTGTGTGCTGAGGGCTGGGCACAGGTGGAGGGCCAGCTGCTTTGTAGGTTGTGCACAGGTGTCCTCAGGCTGCTAATTGAAGGCCTTTTGATCTTGCCCAAACATGCTGGCTGGGCACCGTTCCTCCTTGCTGGTAGGGAAGTTCAGTGCTGTTCTGCAATACCACCGAGATATAATTATTAATAAAGACAGGAGCTGATGGTTACTCTAGTGACATAGAAACATCTGTCTCTTTAGTCTTTTTTCCTTAGGACCAAGAGACTGTGAAGTATTGCTCTGTGCAGCTTGGGATGGGAGGAATGTAAGTAACTGTTTTCTGGGTTTTAGGTTCTTGGGAAGTGATGCCAACCTGATGTGCTCAGAGTTAAACAGAGTCCTCTTCCTCCACTTTGGCAAAGGCAGGACATGTACAATGGCCTCCAACACTCCTGCAGCTGCAGGTTTTGTTTTTTGTCCAGTGTCTGCAGGAGCATATTTGAAACTCCTGGTTATGTTCTGCCCTGGGGAACTACTGCCTTTGTGCCGAGGAAGCTGGAAGAGCTGGGGCTGCAGGAAAAAAAGAGCAGAGGTCTGATTCACAGAGTGATGGTCTCTGCCGTGCTTATAAATGCGCACATGATGGCAAAGGTACTCCTTGTCAGTGTCTAGTAGGCTTTAAGAGGACACTTATGATGGTCTGTCTGGAGAGGGGATGGTGGTGTTGGGAACCAAATAAGTTCTTGATAGCTTCTTCGAGTAACGTACTCCCTAGATACACCCATAAGATTTCATTTTCTATGTCAATACTTGCCCAGCTCTTTCCAGGGCAGCTAAGTGGTTCAAGATTCAGTTATTTAGCTTGATGTATTTGAAATCCAATTTCAGAACACTCTGATTTTCTGTGAAGAATTTTAGATTCTTGGCATGTGTGTAAATCAGGCCATTGGTACCAAAAATTAGAGGAGCTACCACGAGCTTTGTTCTGATTTTTTAAATGCAGATATAACACTTGTTATAAATGAGATGGATTGTCCTTGTTCAGAAAACAATCTGCCAGTTATGTGAACAGATTTGGACCCATTGGATTGATATGTGGCTTCATTGCTGTGAGAGCAGGAGGTAAAAGAAAGTTTAGATTCCTTGTTTTCTAGATTCTTTGCCAGTCAAAAAGGCAAGT
Organism: Pterocles gutturalis; assembly: GCF_000699245.1. NCBI lineage: Eukaryota > Metazoa > Chordata > Aves > Pterocliformes > Pteroclidae > Pterocles > Pterocles gutturalis. The sequence goes on from NW_010117941.1 coordinate 31,836, forward strand.
TCATTCCTCTTGTTATCCTGAAACCTATCAGTAAGTGATGTTGAAACTTTCAACCTCTAACTTGAATAAAAGTGAATAGGAGCCTCTGAAGGTCACCGAGGTCTCCTTGGGCACAAACTGCAATGGCTGAATGAATCGCACTAACAAAACCATCTCTTGTGATGTGGAAATGAGTTTCACGCCTTCCTTCTCATGTGGTCTTTGTGTACAAACAGCTTTGCTTGTAAGTGTCAAAGGGCAGGGGAAATCTGTAAAGGGGGAAGGTATTTCCCATGTGTGACAGGCTGTCCTGCTTCGGTCACGGCAGAGAATCACGCCTTTCTCTTTGACCTGGTTTTTGAGGCTCTGGTCCAAGAATGTGACACTTTTTCCCTTTCTTGTGTCATGTCTGGCTGCTGTGTTCAGTGACACTTCCTTGAGAGCAAGCGGAACATATCCTTGTGTGCTGAGGCGTGAGACTTGTTGGCTGCCATCCCTCAGTGTATTCTGACCTCTCCAGTATTTCTAGCTTCATATCCCCAAATCAGTTAATCAGTCATCTTGTGCTCCCTCCCCAAATTACCACTTCCTGGGCAGTCACTTAGAGAGATGCAGCTGAGAGACTCTGTTTCCCAGATGATGATTGCATGTGGATGAGCTCCTGTAGCTTGTCTGATGCTGATCAAACAGTCTCCAAGTGACAGTGATCAGACAGGTGGATGTTTGATCTGATCTAGTAACAGCAGTGGCTGTTAGTTGAGTTTTCTGGATTCTTTCCTCAGTGTTGCTCCACTCCCTGGGACATTGCTGTGAGCCTCAGGAAATGTGTTGGTAAATGATGTTTGTCTCTTGCAGTAGAGTGGCAGGTCCTGGTAGTTTGCTTCTCTGCAGTGCTTGGAAGCCTTCTGCTGAGTGCTTCCTTTGTCTGTCTGGGAAGCAAAGAGGTGCAGGTTGTGGCTCATCCTAACCTCTTATCTTACTGTGGTTTTGCAGATTTCTGTGCCAGTGGTTGTGGCTTGGGTGACATCCAAGGAAAAGGCTTTCCTATTCAGCTACCAATCCTTTTTTTCTGCCTGTTGTGTTTTCCACACATTTTCATTCCAAGGCTTCTGATCTTTATCAGCTATGTTTTTTTCCTCTCCGTTTTCGTGGTTTTTCCTCTCCTTCAGTTGCAACACTATAGGTATCAGAAAAGGGTGATGCTTTGCTAAAGGAGTTTTCTTTGCTCCCCTCCTGGAACAGCAGTCAGAAACCTGCATGATATGACAATATATATCACAACACTTTGGTGCCATGTCACATGATTGAGGAAAAATGATGCTGTGAAGAACAGAGCAGTTTTAGAGCAAATTGGAGCTAGCAAGCTGGGACCACTTCACATGCCTGACTGCACGATGCTGAACAGAACTACAAATGTCAGGACTCTTCCAGGAAATTCAGGGTGGGTGGTAGGCTGTGACAGCTGAGCTCCATGTTTGTCATGCCCTGAGAAGTCCTCGCTCGTTTGAGGATTAAACTATAGCTACTTCCCCGACACAGAACTGCTGCCAAGATTCCAGTCTGGCTCAAGCCACTCTCCACACTTCATAATGAAGTTTGAGAGAGCTTTAACATCTTGGTGTTGGCAGAAACATGGTTTTAAAATCACAGTGTGGTTGGAGACTAGCTGGCTCTGGACACTGGCAACGGGGCTGGAGACTTTCATCTCAAGGTCAAATCCAACTGTGGTGTTAGTGACAAAGTCATGAACTTCTGACTGATGGTTCGGGGCTTACGTGTGGAAAGATGTCTTGAGTCCAATGCCAGGACTGGGAGTCGGGAGACTTGGGTTCAGTTCCTGAACTTTGCCAGATCTGTTCTGAGACCCTCAGCGAGACACTTGAAGTCTTCATGCCTTTAGGTCTCTCTGTGAGAAAGCACTGAAGGTCTACCTACGTCAACGTGGTGCCAAGTCCTCAAACTCACTCATGACTGTAAACTCCTGAAATACCACTGGATGTAGAAGTGCAAAGAACTAGGTGGGACGAGCTGGCTCTGTCCAGCCCGTATTAGACAAGTGCCTGGATCACAGTTGTCAGTGTTAGCGGTAACTGGCGTGCTTTTTGGCAACTCAGAGGGTGAGGACGTAATGTTCTCAGGAGACAGCGTTGCTCTCCCATCGCTGGGTGATGCTGTTCCAAGTGCAGGCCCCCATGTGCTCAGGAGGAAGCTTGTGCAGCCCTCCTCTCCGGTGGCTATAGGAGAAGTTGCTTTCTGTGTTTGGAAGCTGGAATAAAAAATCAGCAACAGCTTACTGAGAAATTAGTTTCCCAAAGGCTGTGTTAACCGTGACTAAGCTGCTGCCTTCCTTCCAAGACACACATGGGCAGCCTCTCCTGGCAAACCTTTGTTACTGCTCTTCAGAGTAACTGTACCAATGTCACTGCAGTGCCATCCTGGATGTACACCTGTGCCTGCTACCCCTTGGAGGGGTTTTGGAAGAGATTCATGCCATTTCTAGCTCCGTTTTGGTCTAGTGCCCAGCTGAGCCCAGTCCAGTGCCGCAGGCAGAGCCGGCTTGGGCAGCACTCCGTCTCCTGGCGGCTCTCGGCACTGCGGGAGGAGGCTTTTTCCCTGAGGACACCCAGGTGCTCTGGGCTAGTGTCTGCCTGGCCTCGAGAGAGAAGCACAAAGCTGCAGCCTGCAACACTGTAATCCCAAAGCTTCAGCCTCTCCCTGTGCGTGCCAAATTCCTTTGGCTGTTAAATAAGGGTAGGAATTTCGAGGGGAGCTTGTAGAGTATGACTTCTGTGTTTGCTTTTAGCTTCATGAATAGCAGCAGTGACTTGTCTGGCTGAATACTGGGAGAACTCTGATTTGCCAGCTTTGAAGGGCTGCTGTGTTAAAAGGGAAGCTGGCATTTCTGCATCGGTCCGTTCTGCATTGATTTCAGAGTCACTAGTGCCTTAGACAGGTCTGCTTGTGTCTGCAGGTAGCCCTCTAAGTTTCCAGAGGGGTATGTCAGAATTTGTGCTTTAATTTGGGCCCTGGGGGTGCTGTGTGCTGTACATAGAGCTAACAAACATGTCCTGCAGTATCTTGGCTGTGTGAGGAAGAGTGTAACCCTATTTCAGGTGGGGAAAACTGAGGCGCAGGTCAGTTAGCTGGAAAAAAGGCTCCATGCAGATGTAGTGTTGTGTCATTGTGATCTTTGTCACACTGATGTGTCAATACATCCCAGATTTGAGTAGTGCAGGTGGGAGAAGGGAAAGCACCCAAGAGATTTATGCAATTTTTGTGAGAGTAATGTTTTTGGAAACTCTGTTAGTATTGAGTGAGGAAAGGCTAATGCCAGTCTTTGTTCAACATTGGAGAAATCCATGTGGAGGTAGAGTGAGGAAAACAAGAGTTGTCATCTCTGTTGCTTGCAATGAGTTGGTAGTGCTGGGACTTCCACAAATCATACTGGTGTTATTTGGGGTAGAGGTGTGGGGAAAAGCCAGAAGAGTATTAGGGCTTAAGGAGAAAAAAAATAAAGGGTTGTCACATCAGATCAACACTGTGGTAAACCCTTGCTCTGTTACTTTGTGTGTCTCCTTTTTCTGCAGCTGAGGGTGGCTGGGTTCTCTGGGGATATGTCCAGGCAGGAAGATGTGCTATGCAACACCGCCCTCGAGCAGACAAGTGCATTCTGCTGACTTCTTGTTTGTGTTAGTTACAGGACTCTCATCAGGCCCACGTACAAAATGTCCTACCGAACTGTGACCACGCTGGAGTGGAGGTGCTGTCCTGGCTTCACAGGGAGCAACTGTGAAGAGGGTAAGTTATCCAGCAATGTATCTGCCCTTACAGAGCAGCGAGGGGATATGTGGGTGGACTGGCTGCATTGAGTTGGGTTTTGTTGCTTAATTTGCTCTACACCGCTCAGAGGAACAAATCACCTGTTCTCTTCGTTCCCCATTGTTATCTAAATGCTCGCACACAAGCTCTGAAAGGTGGTCTTGGAAGACCAGCCATACCGAATGCTTGCAAAGAAACCTGAACAGAGAGAGGAAAGAAACAAAGAAATGGGTACTCAGGGATGACCTGTTTGTAGGTGTGCTCATGGTTGGTGTCCCCATTGCACAGTCCTTCAGAAAATGCACATTCTCCGTGTCAATGTGTCATCTTCTCCATATCCCACGCCATCGCCACTGGTTGCTGTAGCTGGTGAAGGGTGGTCCCTGGATGGCTGCTTGTAAGAATTAAGCCTGTAAGGTCTGGACACAGATAATATGTGTTCCCAGGGAGCTTTGAATTAAATTAGGCACTCTTTGTCCCCCTTCCCACCTGCCCCCTGACTTATGGTGCAGCAGTTCAAGCGGCATAGTGCATGTGAAAACAGTTCTGGATTTGGCATCTGATCTTTCACATGGAGGAAAACGCAGTGCTTTTTCCAGAGCTGGAAAAAAGGAAAGTCTTTTCCCTTTCTCATTATGATGGACAAGAGGGGCATGTTTTGCATTTTCCTTCCTGATGTTTTCTGCTTTAACTGTTGCTTCTGGGGCTTTGAAACAAGTCCTGCTTGTCCATTGAGTTTCAGGTTTAGGCACTAAGCCATCTGCTGAATCTGTGTCACAAGTGCTCATGGCTTATGAATGGGAGATAGACTGAGCCTTCAGTTTTCTGTTTATTTGCATTAGGTCAACACAGCCTGCATCTGCTGGCTGGCGAAGGGTCATTGGGGGTGTCTGAAATCTCTTAGACTCCGCTGTTTGTAGCTGTACCTTGTTTTCTTTGTGCTGTGGTGTCTCAGTGCTAATCATACAGCAGGCAGATCTCTAATTAGGAAGTTGTCTCGTTACAGTCACAAAGAATGATGGTTGAAGACAGCAGCTTGCTTCAGGCTGCTGAGGAAACAATTGCTTTCCAGAAGCTCAAGAAAAGTCTTAAATGATAAAGCTACCCTACATTGTAGTCTGCAGGAGAGAGCTGTGCATTTGAGCATGCTGCTAAAAGATGTGAGCCTGGGAAAGAGAAGCTGCTGTGTGCAGCTTGCATTTTTACCTGTCACTGCAAGGGAGAGGGATGCTAAGGATTGGGGCAGAACTGTTATTTCCAAAGTAGCTGTGGCTCAGCCTGGCTGAGGATCTGACTGGGGACCCGAGGAGCTTGTGTGTGCAGCCCATTCGTGCCTGTAGGTTTGGACAGGTGTGAGTAATTACGGCTTAGTGGTGCTTCTGGTGTAAAGGAGAGAATCCAGCTCCCTCCCACAGTGCCAGATCTGTCTCAGCAGAGTTCAGTGGAAATAAAAAGCCAACATAAGCTTGTTTGAGAAAGTCAGCAGCGATCTCACAGGAATGGGTCTGTGGAACGAGGTGACAATTTTATGCAGTTAGTTTTCAAGGTGGAACTGTTCTTTTGGGCTTGGATATGGTCTGTGGAGTGTGAGCAGAAAGCCAGTAGCAAGCCCTCACTTTCATGTGTGATATTCTTTTTACCTTTTTTTCCTCCCTAAAACGTCTGGTGCTACCGGCAGTCCCATACTCTTGAAAGAAGGAGGAAAATAAAAGAGAGACCACTTTGTAGTACAGCAGGGTTGTGCCACTTAATTTCTAGCAGCAGTATTGGCATTAGCGTGCAGAACACCTCAAGCTGTTCAGAGGCATCAATTTTAAAATTGAAGTATTTACTTGCTCCTTATGTTAATTCTTAATATTAGTGTCACTTGGAAGTGTAAGTAAAAAAGGCCAAAAGGAGTTTTTTAGGGCTTTTTGGCAACTTATATAAAGCCTTTTGTACTTTCTCCTTTCTGCACTCTCTCCTACTACAAATTTCTCTGAGAAAAGACCAGCGAAAAAGGGCCTCTGGTTCTGCTGAGAGGGTGGGATGCTTACATCTGTATGGGTCCTTCCTGGAAACAGCAGACAAAAGAAAACAGAAAACTAAACTGAAACAAAACAAAACCAGTGCAATTAGGAAGCCACAGCGAATTAGCAGGGTAGAACCTCAAAATGCTTTCATCTTTTTTTGGTACTAGTTAAACTTCACCTCAGTATTTCATTTCACTTGTATATGCAGCTGGTGCTTTGGAAGTTGATGTGAGGTAGGCATGATTGAAGGCAGATCAGACCTGCGCTATTTTCAGCTTGCCTCTTTCCTGTATTGCAAATGCTCTCATTCTCTGACAGTCACTGGTGTTCTCCACTGTCAGTAGAATGGCAACTCCAATGGCTCTGAGCTTCCACTTCAAGATGTCTCTCTCCTCTTTCCAGAGACTGAAGGAAAAAGTTTTCTTTCCCAGTGGGCTCTGGAATAGTAACGTTGCATTTCCGTGAGTAGGGCAGAGTAAACCAGGACATAACGGATTGATCAAGCACTTTTGTGAGTTGTGTGTGTATGGGCACGGCTGTGGAGGTCCCTTCTTTGGAATGATCATGCTTTTTGCATCTTGAGGCTTGAGAGATCTATCTGTTGAGTCCTCCTTTAATCCCCAGTGAGCAGGATTGGTGCCTGCTCCTTTTTTGTGCCGTTCTGGATTGTTTGGAACAGTGTCTCTGCGGGGAAGCCACTGTAGCCTGTCTGGAGGATGGATTGCTTTTACTAGCTATCCTTTTATGAGCCCTTCCTTGCCCTTTTTAAATTTGTTTTATTTCTTTTAGTATTTTATGGGGGGAGATATGATGGTGGGAGGACGAATGAAGGAAACCAAGTCAAAGAACTTGCAATCATTCAAAGGCTGCAGTGCAGCTATTTCCGACGTACATACTTTTGTGTTATCTCCTAAATGGCAGGTCAACTTTTCTTTCGCAAATGCAGGCCAGCGTGGATCTCTAGCCCCAAAGTATGACAGACTCCGGATGAGACTGGCTTACTGTAACACACCTTCAATGGGAAAACTGCCCTTCCACCCTAACATACTGCACACTCATAGAGCAAGCTGTTAAATGCAATTTGACTATTACAAAGTATCTTGACCCTTCGCTAATAAGTTTAGCTTGAGAAAGTAACCACTTAGCTGTCACCAGCTGGCAGGCACCTACATTAATGCTGAAGGCTGCACATTGTTTAGATTGAAATTATCTTGGGAATTTAACTCTTGCATTTTTGCTGATAAAGAGCAGCATCATCTGGAGGAAGCCCAGCTCTCAAAGTGGGTGGAGATTTTGCTACTCAGTGGGCTACTAATTTACTGAGGTGGGGATGGCTGCTTCCAATCTGTTTCCCTTCTTAAGTCCACACTGCTTGGAGCTCTCCCCCCTTCCCTTTGTGGCTTTCCCCTCACCCAAAGGTATGTCAGCATTTAAAAGGTTTCTGATTCCTTTGTTGTTTTTGTAGAACTGTGACCAGCTAGTTGAGTAGATAGTTAAAAATCACCAGTTGTACTAGGGCTTCCCAAAGGGTTTCTTGCAACTTTCTTGGATGGAGAAAACACTTGATGGAAACAAGCCTGGTGAATTTAACCGTCAGTAGATGCTAATTTTTATTTTCCAGTTTCAGGGTTTTTTGTTTTGTTTAAACTAGAGCCCAAGCCTAGGACAGGAAATGAATCCACTGAGCCACCCAGTCTGCTGACTGCTGATATAAAGAACATATGGACGAGGGCAGTGCAGAGGTGAAGTGGTTTAGCTATTGCAATCATGCATCAAGCTGATTGATTTGAATCCAAGATGACGCTGAAATTTCAACTCAGCCTTTTTTCTATGTGGCTGAAGGTTCAAAGGCAAATGTACTGTCTTGGGAGGGAAAAGTGTCCCTAGCAAGTTCAGGAGCTCAGCACTGCCCTACAGCTCTCCAGCTAGGCAAAGTCTTATTTCACTTTACAAATCTAACATAGATTTATTTCTTGTTTGTTAGTATTGCTTGAATCTGGGACAGTAACCAGTATCCTGTATTTACCCCTGAAGCAGATTGATGGTAGGCAGCTTAGGTGTTTGGGCAAGAAGCAGCTTTGAGAGTAGCCTCAGCACCTCTAAAGTGATGCCATTGTGATTCCAAGCTTACCTTTTTTTTTGTTTCCAGAAGAATACAAGTAGGATAGGAAATCTGAGCAGCCTTGTTCAAGTAATGGTTTAATTTGAGAAGTTTCCCCCACCCCACTTCAGTTCTTGGAATATATTTATCTACTTTTAACAAATATTGTTTGCACCTTGTCATCCTGATGTTTTTCAAACCTCTTGGATTCTCATGTGTTTACAGTTTTCAAAGCAGCATAAGAAAATGAGGACTTTCTTCTCGGTATGACAGAGGACAAAAACCTCCTCCTTTTTTACTGCTGGTTCTCAAAGTTTCTTTGTCTCAGGAGGGGAGATACAGAACAACGCTGCCAGGAAAATCTTAAACTGGCAAATGCAAATATGATACAAAATTCGATGAGGCCGTGAGAATGAACATCAAAACTAGAGGCCTGAAAGTTTGAAAGCCCATTAAAGTGCTCTAGAAGGAAGAGCATTCAAAGTGGTGTTGATGGGACACTTCTCAGGTCTTGGTTTGCTCCCCTGTGAACCTTTAAACACAGAACTGTCAATGTGTGAAAATACAATGTGAAGATTATGGACTAACATTTCCCATAATATCACAGTTGTTCTTTTCAGGAGTTGAGCTTGTGCGAGTTTTACTTTTGTCGAGTACTTAAGTTCCTTCTCATTTCTTCCTCATAGCCACTGTTTGGAAGCAGGGGAGGTAAGTCTCTATATCGCACACAGCGAGCAGCAGAGCTCTTTGCTGCCACTGAGCGTTTTTCATCTTGCCCTTAGAAACTGAGAAAATGTAAGAGAAGACAGCGGGGGTCAAGAGAGGCATTGCACTACCTGTTCCTGTTTGCTGCTAACTCCTAGTGCTTTCTGACTTCAGCAGAGTCCACACATCCTGTCATAATCAAAGCAAAAGCTTCCCTTTGAAGAGTGAAATTCTCTGAGGTGTTTATCTTGGTGCTCTTCGATTAGCGGGGCAGTTTTATGCTGCAAATGTGTTGCAGACTGAGGTACCTTCCTTTCAGGTTTGGATCTAGCACAGACCCTTGCATGTATGGAGTTCTCTCCTAGAGGCTGCCTCTGTAATCCCTTTAGTGAAATGCGACTTTGCTCTCAAAAATTTTGAGACCTGTGTTTCAAACTCCAACATTTGGTTCCACATAGCAATCTTGCTTCTGAAGATATCTTCTCATTCCAAAGTTTAATGTTTATTAGATGCAATAAGTAAATTATGTGAATACATGCTATAGACTAAGTACAACCTGAATTTCCTAATAATTATCTAGTTAGTAAAGCAATTAGTAGCAAAATATGGTAACTAACTGTAAACCTACTTTAAAAAATATTTCATGAAAAAACATCAAAACATTTGATCACGCTTGATGGAATTTCTGATGCATGAAAGCAGCTTTGAGTAATGATGTTTGTGTACCTGTAGCACACAGGTGTTGGATAGCATCTACTCTGATATTTTCCTCCATAGCATACACCTTCTGCTCCTCCATATGTTATACCTCCTTCTGCTTGTGTTTCTGGTGGCCTCTTCAATATAAGGCAGAAGGTCCACCAGAAGTTTCCCAGACTACTCTGCGATGTGTCACCTGATTCCTATCCACTCCCATCACCCTGCTGACCACTCAGCAACCTCTGACCTCAGGCATCACATGTGTGTCACCCTCGATTAAATTTTCAGAGGAGTTCCTGGAGCGTGGGGTCACTGTTGGAAGAATATGCAGCCTGCTGAGAGCGCTTTCTGGCATCAGTGCTGTGTGACTGCTTGAACACTTTCTAAATGCTCATCTTCTCTTTTGATACACAGACAAAAAAAAAAAAAATCCCTGTCAGATTTCCAGAGATTTTGACATTGCATTCCATCATCTGACTAGCTTCATTTTTTTGGACATTTTTAATCTGAACAGGGAGAATTTTGTTCAGCACCTAATGTCAAAATATTTGGAGTGATAAATATCTGCAGATGTTATCTTAATTAAAAAAGCTGTATGCCATACTGTTACATTTTCCCACTTTTTTTTTAGATACCATCAAATTACTGTGACATGTAGAGAATCTTTTTTATTTCGATAAGCTTTTGTTTTCCCAAATATATTGGATGCTTTCTGTTTCTTAGCCATGTTATTTCTTAAGTGCCAAACCCACCTATTTATAGTTAATGACTTTCTTATTAATCTGCTTTATTTCCAATCAAGATAGAACATAACCTTACCCTGGATAGGGCTAACACAGGACCAGGCTGGGAGGCTCTGTGTGTATCTGCTCTGCCTGGATCTTTTCTCACCCTGCTGGCAGGATTCTGTCCATTGCTGTCAAAAAAGAGACAAATGTGGGGCTTCTTTGACAACTTCAGCCTGTCTTTAGGTGCTGTTGTAACTAACTGATACATGTGTTTTCTGGGGAGTGGTGGGGTGCAGCAGGAGAAGGTTGGAGTTGAGGAGGAAGTCTTGGGTAGTTGACTTGAGCTTCTGAGCTCCTGCTGCTGTGGTAAAGCAGGTTCTGCCGTTGCACAGAACGGATGCCGGCGGCAAGGTATGGCTCTTCCGTGTGTCTGCTAGTGTTGCTGCTTCGTCAAGAAGTTTTACCTTCCATCTAACTGTCTTTAGTATATGAAAAGGAGTAGCAATCACCATCCTGGAATTTCTGGAAAGATCAAAAAGATGAATTACTAGATGGTTTATGGAATTGGGCAGGGTCTTAATTCTTGCCTGTTAGCGATGGCTTGGATTGGTTCTGCCTTGAAACTGGGATTCTCTTGAGGCTCTTTATCTGCTTCAGTGGCAGAGCAGGTAAGCGCTGATGAGCTGGGCTGCATTAGAGGCAACCACTGTCAAAAATATTGCTAATCAGTGACTGGAGCTGCCATTGGCAATGCTGGTTTTATCAAATTGTACTTTTAATACTTATAATCCTGTAAAGAACATAAAGGGTAGCAATCTTGAAGCAGTCAGCAAAACAGATAAACAACGGGGCAAAGGTCCACAGAAGGAAATTGCTTTCATTAGGGACTTAGTGTGTTGATCACAGGAGCAAGATATGATCACAGGAGCAAGATATTTTGGAAAACCAAAATATTTTGGTTTTGTAAAACTTCAAAGCTGTGGTGAAATCTTGCAACAGGATTGCCTAATCAAGGTGATCTGTACATTTCTTTCATTGGGTTTAGAAATGCTTCTGACATAGCAATTTTGCTTTTACTGCAGGAAGTTCAAATACCAGTCACTAGTCCACGCTAAACTCTAATCCTGAGGTGCCCAGAGGGCAGTGGATGAATAAGATGGACATGACACTTTTTTTTTGCTTGCTTTAAGTATTTATTTTGGTAAGCCACAGATTGCAGGATGATCCCCCGGAAACCTGTCCACAGAGGTTGTCCTAACATGATTGTGCAAAATGTACTCCTGCACTTCTGGAGAAGTCTGAGAAGTGTATAATGATAAGAAGGATAAGGTGGGCGTTCATAACTTGGGGAGGTAACCCATGTGGTGTATTTGCTGCTTTCACAGATGTTGGGCTGTGTGAGAGGACTGGATCCTTTGATTTCCAATATCCAAATCTGGAGACATCTTCTGATGGCTGCTAGTTTTTGCCACCTGCCTTCCCAACCTTTGTGGGATGAGTTGGTGTTAGTCCATTAAGAATAGAGGAGGGATGAGCTTGAGGAAGCAATTTTGCATAAACAGACCAGATTGCTGCTATTAAGAGTCAAGTGAAAATAGCCAGAAGGCTGGAGGACTTAGCTAAGCCATCACTTCTGTCCAGGATAAGGACTTGTGGACTGATGCAGAGCATGCTGGAAAGCTCGTGCAGCTGCTGCCAGCGTAGTGTCCTCCTCTGGCAAAAGGAGGATGTGATAACCTTATACTGTCAATCCTGCAAATATAGTACCAAAATAATGAAAAGAACTCCACTTGATTTGTCTTTTCTACAGAAATTCCTGTCAGAGGTAATACAGGAAGGCTGGGGTTGTGTTTATAACACAGTCAGCAATTTTTGGAGTGTGTACCATGCTACCAGTCATGTATGGAAATGCTAAATGAGAGGAATAGTTCCTAATTGGTGTCTGCTGTTTCTTTTGATGCCTTTCAAGTGGATAATAGATAACTATGGAAGAGGAGTTAAAACCACCTGCTGAAGCTGTATCTGAACTTGCTGCTGTAATAACTTTTTTTTCCCCCCCCCAGGATTAGGGAATGAGGCTTGGGCCTTTAGTATGAAGTGCCTGCAGTTGGAAGGGGTGGCAATGACAAGGAGTGTCTTCTTTCTTTCACTGAATTTGAGAGGCTGTTGCCCATTTGACATGCATGTAGAGTGCCCTCTCTTTTCTTACCAGAGCAGTAGTTTATTTACTTTTAATTATTCTGGATATCTGGCTCTAGCAGCCATGGAAACTTGTGCAGATATGAATGCTGGTGAGGATAAGGGAGAGATGAGGGGAATGTTCCTGGTTTTCATCCTTAGATATAATGTTCCCCTCTAGGTGTGACTCTGAACCTGGTGTCCTGCTGCCATCTCTTATTTCTGTCTTGTTGCATACTGGAGAAGAGACAAGAACATACTTTGCGCCACATGAGTTCTAAGATTCCTGTGCAGAGCTGTTCTAATGATGAGTTGTCACTTCGAGTGATGGAAGAATATCTTGTGCTGCTGAGGTTTAAAGACATGAGAGTAAAGCAAATTCCTGAAGATGGGAGACTTCATTGCCAGCTTTCCACAGACAGCAGGTGCACAGACCAATGTACTGTATTTTCAGAGTTTTTTCTAATAATTTTAAACAAAGCTGTTGACAGTGCAAACTGTTTGCATGTGTAAATGGTAAGAAGGGTATAAGGTGTTGCGAGATAAATGGGAAAGGCTGAAGAAGGACATAGAGTATACTGGGAGCGGTACAGTTGGTAGCAGGCTGAACTGGAGCCAAGCTTTGGGGTGAGGCAGATGAACATCTTTCTCTTTCTACCTCAGGGACTCTTGTCTTTTTTCCTTTTTTTTTTTTTTAATGTAGGTTTTTCATTAAATGAGTTAATGCAATTGGTACAATAACATTTGTGTTTTCCGCCATAATTCCAGTTGTGAGCTGCTCAAAAACATCAGCATAATGGAGTGCAGTACCTAAGCAGGCTAATCCTCGTCCATACAAAAGCTTTCTCCAGGCAGAAGAGATTTACTGGGGACCTGAACCTTACTAATTACGTGTGCTGTAATTAGTAAGGGTTCAGACTGTTAGTTTGGGTAGAGGTGTCAAATGGGGTTGTACCAGGGACTGTTCTCAGTCTGGTACGGCTTGATCTTTCATTTTAAAGTTGGTGTAAGGAATGGAGAGAGTCCTCTAATCAGATCTGTGTATGTTAGAGGCTGAGCAGTATGGGGAATACATGGTAGACTAGGATTCAAGTGCAGTCAAGTCTTAGAGTTGGGCAGAAATCCCTAAAGCGAGATTTAGTCAAGGACAGTCACAGAAGCAGGAATAATCAAATGCACACATTTTGAATGGAAGGAGACTCTGAAGGTAGCAGGAACCCACGGAAGGGAATGGAGTTTGTGGAAGACAGCAGAATGAAGCTCTGGTCTAAACTCAGGAGAAATGCCGTCCTGGAGTCTGGTGCTACAAATACTCTGACCAGGTGTAATGTTTACTACTAGTATGTCTGAGACTGCCTGACACAGGACATTTCAAATCTTATGTATGTTTATGGATAGGGGTGCCTGCCTGTGTACGTGTCAGTGTTTCTCAGAGAGGTCAAGTTTCAGCATTTACAGTAACTTCAGCCTTGTTATCAATTAATGTGAAAGCTCGTCCTAATTGGGTGTTGCACATCTGAGCCCCACGATCTGAAATACCATAAGGGGTGTGTTGCATCTGTGAAGAAAAGTATTTGGCTGGGAAAGGAATATGCCTTTTGTAGTTGATGGGATTTGATTATGTTGTATTGTTAAATAATTAGATTGGTCAATTTTGATTACTAGCTAGAGTAGTTAGTGGGTGCATTATATATATATGCAACTGAAAATAGCATCAGCACAAATGAGCTGTTCTAAAAAAACTAATCGGTAGTCATTAAAGGCTAACTTGTGTTTTTCAAAAACTGGACAAGAAATAGGTATAGACTTATTCTAATGACTACACCCATGTGAGTACAAAGAGCAGGAAACATTTAATGAGTCCTAAACACGCGCAGCATTGCAAGATATCCTGGTTGTCACTGCAGCTTAAAGAACGGTCTTTAGCAGCTTTACAGTTCCTTAATAAATGAAGGCTGGGAAAAATTTGCTGGTGAACTTTCTTTAGAAAGTTCATAGCTATGATTCTATGTACTATGAGGTAGATTTCAAACAACATTTAATAAAGGACTTCATCAAAATGTGTGAAACATCACCATTTAAACAGGTTGTACTAGGTCCCTCAACCACCAAAGCAGGAAGGACATTAGGAATGGCTCTGTGAAAATCTCCTATCATGAAGTTCATTAAAGACTGATCAATTTTGTTCTGGACTCATATGCTTCTTGCTTGGGCTCCTGATTTGTCTCTTCCTTGGATAATGTGTCCAAATCCACAAGTAACATGCGAGTTTGCATTTCATTTTGAGCCCAGCAGGCATACGGCAATGAGGTTACAAGACCTTTCCAAGTGAGCCTGGAGGGACTTGTTGGCTAGAGTTTGGATTTCTGGCAAGCAGCTTACTCCAGCTCTTTTCTGTAATAAACTCAGGGTTCAGTCCCCGGCCTCTTACAGATACTGAGCTCAGTTGCGTGTCTCTGGATAATCAGTCACTGGAAAGGCACAGATGTTTCAAGATGCGTAGCAATGGGTGCAGCATATAAGAAAGGCAATATCAGGGTCACAGTACAGATGCAACCACATCCTACATGTGTTCTTTCTTCACAGGAAAATTCTTGTAACATTTATAGTTTTCTGGTTGCTAATACCACAAATGGGTAATGCAAAAACTAATAATGCTTGTGACTGTTACTTGCTGTTCGTTAAGCCTTGCGATGCCATGGATGGCTGATGCCTCTACTGCAGGCAGATCCAACAGAAGAGCATTACAGTAATGAACAGAGTGCGGCACAGGATTGCCCAAGGCAGTGGCTTAAATTAGTTTGGGGAGCAATTCCAACAGAGCCAGAAGGATTCTACATACATGGGACTGGAAGATGTCCTAGTCCCTACTGTGGTTGTGGAGATATGAAGAGATGGTTGAAGAAATTCCTGCATTTTTTTTCTTTTCTGGTAAATACAATACACTTCTTGTTACACAAGCATAAAATAGAAGAAAACAGACCCAGTGAGGATTCAGAATTTGTTTGTAAATGATAACTTTTGTGTCAGGAATGCTAAGGAGGTCTTTGGTGTGTATCCAGTGTGGAAACTGCAGGGCTGTATGTTGATTGCTAGGTGGTCCTTCATTTTAAAAAGGAGGAGGAACATTCATGGCAGATGGACTTCAGTTAGACTGCTTCCTGCTGCCAGGGACTATGCCAAATTCCCAGATTAAGCGCTAAAGGTTTCTGTTGAAGGTGTCAGGCCTCATTCTCAGGGAAGGAGAGTGTTTTCTACGGCACAAGCTGTAGAAACTGCTGTGGTGCCATTGAGACTCTGGCAGAAATTGTCAGGTATCTTGGTTAATTAGTTGTTGTCCAGTGGCCAATTTGGGTGATAGATACAAAACTATTGCTGTTGTCAGACAGTGTTTTTTAGCTCCAATGGTGAAGGCCTGTGCTTAAATAACAAAGGTTCTGTTTTTCTCTTTACTGTGGTGAGAGTTGTTAAATCCATATGGCTCACAGTACTTGCGTAGCGATGGCTCCAAATGCTGCAGTTAGTTGTATTGCTGCAGGGCTTTGCACTGTAAAATATTATAGCCCATTAAATAAGGGGAACCAGCTACTCCTAAACTTATTTGATCTTTCCAAACTTACCCTCAAGTGATTAAGCAAACAGGGGCTTTTCAAGCATTCTGCATTCTATTATCTGCTAAACATATCTCCCAGCGTGATCTGCCAGAGATGCCTTGAACACTGTCCTTCTGCTGTGTGCTTGCTAGTCCTTGTGGAAACATAAATAAGCAGTTATTTCTATTGCATCTGGGTGGGATGCGGAGGATGGGTATTGGTTTATGTTTAATATAATATAAACTTGAAGATTCTTGCTTTTGTCTTAATATTAGCACTCACAGCAAGACAGCAGCTTTTTACTAGCTACACAGGAAAATAAACCCTTCTCCTTGCTATGTCTGAGTTCATTTATAGTATGTTGTGTCTGTACAAAGGTGTCATTCCTGCCCTGGGCTTGTCTCAGGGAAGTAGAATGTCTACTAACAGTGGTAGTTAGGATGCTAACCATAAAACTGTTCTTTACAGAACAGTGTAAGTAACAAGATCCTTCATACACTTAATGGGGAACATGAATGAGTATTTAGATTGCTCTATTAATGTCTAGTGCAGACCTTTTTCTAGAGTGAGTATCCTTTGCCACTCAGCACTGGTCTCCTAGACCTGGACAAATGTGAATACTGTAAGCTCTGGAATATAAACCTTTGCCCTGGAATCTGGGGGTTTTTTTTGTTGTGTGTTTTTTTTTGTGTTTTTTTTTTTTTTTTGCTACGAGTTCAGCTGTTAAGCTTTGGTCTTTGTTGATTTAAGCAGGAAAGACAGTTAAAAGTAAGTTTCACTCTTCAAACTCATTAAAAGCTGACAGGAGAAAGAGGACCATTTTCCTGAAGTATATCAAAAGCTGATTGTTTATCCGTCCCTTGTCCTTGGAGTTGTGATGATCCCAGAGTGAGTGAGTATCCTTTTTCCAATCCCCATGGTTTTGTACCTCGTTTGTATCTCAAATCAGCAGAAACTCTGATCTTCACCTGGCTTTTTATGGCAGCTTGTAGAACTGTAAATGTGAATATGCTCTGACAGCAAACCCTTCATCAACCTTTGGTCACTGCAAGCTGGAATGATTTGAAAACCTGTGTAACCTTTTGACCAAACCTGGGCTGATGTTCAACATCTTTAACAAGAACTGAAGCCAGAACAGTCCTGATGACTTCAGATTTTAATTATAAGCCAGCTGTAGACCCTAATGTACACTCAGGTTGGGACAGGATATAATGGGTCAGCTGCACTATTTGGGCAGCAGCGTGCCGGGTTTGTTGGTCCAGGTTTGAGTCCCTGATGTACATGTGATTTGAAATATAGTATGTTAAATCCCTTGTTCTGGCATAGATCCCTGCATGACTTGATGTCACATCAGTGTGGATTGATCCAGGCAGGGATGTGATAGTGCTGTGTCTACATTAGCCAGCTGAATAGAAGCTAGCTTCAGTTTGGGTGCAGTAACCAACCTCTTATCTAGCCCTGTTAGTGCAGTAGCGTGGGCCCTCTCCTGTTTGCTATTAGCTGAAATGGTTCCTTGTTTCTGAGTGTTGGAAGAGATAGAAAGTAATCATCAAGTTTTTTTCTGACTATTGCAGATCACAGAGGAGAGTTGGACCACTTATAGAATCACAGAATGGTTTGGGTTGTAAGGGACCTTCAAGATTGAGTTCCAACCCCCTGCCACGGGCAGGGACACCTCCCACTAGCCCAGGTTGCCCAAAGCCTCATCCAGCCTGGCCTTGAACCCCTCCAGGGATGGGGCATCCACAGCTTCTCTGGGCACCCTGGGCCACTGCCTCACCCCCCGCACAGGGAAACATTTCTTTGTAATATCTCATCTCAATCTCCCCTCTTTCAGCTTAAAACCATTCCTCCTTGTCCTATCCCTCCACTCCCTTATCAAGAGTCCCTCCCCATCTCTCCTGTAGCCCCCTTTCAGCACTGGAAGGTGCTCTAAGATCTCCCTAAAGCCTTTTCTTCTCCAGGCTGAACACCCCCAACTCTCTCAGCCTGCCCTCATATGGGAGGTGCTCCAGCCCTCAGATCATCTTTGTGGCCTCCTCTGGGCTCACTCCAACAGGTCCATGTCATATTTATATATGTAGGAAGAGTAGTATAGCAAAACTCTGTGGGACCTGTATTGAAGGGGAAGGTGGTTTTATTTTAGAACACATAAATATGTTGATCCTACCCACCCACATTCTTGGAACCATGAGCACTTGCGTGATCTGGATTGGATCACTTGTGTGACATGGAGAAAAAGGGACAGTGGTTGTCAAGTCCTATGTCTTTTGGGTCTTTGCTGACTGGTGATGACAGCTGGATTTTTGGACAGTCTTTTATGCTTTTTATATGTCAGCAATAGTTAGGATGTATCCTTTTGACTTAGAATTTTGTTTATCTTATCTTTAACTCTTATTCAGGCCTGCTGCCCATTGTCTTTGACCCTTATTTTGGATATCTTCAGGGCTATAGTTTGTATTCCCATTGAGAGAATAGGAAGAGGTATGGTGTATGCTGTGTGTATTTCGTTCTTACCAACGTTAATGTTTCTGTCAAAAAAAAATTGACAGTTGGACTAAATGATTGTTATAGATCCCTTTCAATTAGGATTGTTCTATTCTAAAAAAATATTTTCCCTGTGTGTGACGTACCTGTGCCTTTTGAGATGCATGTTATGGACTATGAATTTTACCCCCTGCACCTGTAGATCCAGGTTTTTCTTCAGGATCTTTAGGTTGCCTTGGGTGTGACAGCACAGGAATTCCTCTGTGCTTGGTGCCTTAAAGACAGTTCTGATGTGCACTGAGGAATCCTGTGTGCTCTGATCGTAGCTCCTGCTCCTCGGCATCCAGCATGCCCGCACTTCCAATGCCAGTACAAAATAAACCAAAAAAAAACAACAAACCAACCCAACACAAACCAAGCAACCAAACACCCCCAAAAAACCCCAAACCCAAAAACACCTAGGAAAAAAAACCAAACCCAAACCAACATTTAATGTTCAGGTCGCACGGTTTTTCCCCTCATTCCAACGCCTGAATTCCACTTCATTGACGCAATAGGATGCTTCAGGCCACACTCTCCAGGGCAGTGATTGCAGCTCCTCATGTGATTAAAGTCACTTGGCCAGCAGCCCTCATCACCACAGGGTTCATTCCTCTAGTAAGAGTGGCTGGTGCATGTTAACTGTGCTGTGGTTCCAGCTTTTGTAGCCTAAGGATTTATGTCTCAATAGTGAGAATACGCTGGTATTTGTTGTTATCCCACCTGAGACCCCCAGGCTTACTTTGCTATATTGGGATAACTGGTTTATCGTATGGGTTTACAGCAGGGTCTGGTGTGTCTGTACCTGTCAATCTCTGTAGGCACACAGTAGATGTTTTTATTGCCCTTGCTTATCTGGCTGTCCTTCGCTGTTTTAATATGAACCATACCAAATAAAGCTGCCTGAGAATTGAAGATTATCTATGGTATTCGTCACTTTTAGGAAGGGGAGTTGGTTTAATGTTGGCTTTTAGCGTTTGCTAGGCCTTGTCTCCTTGACAGAAAACAACAGACTAAAACGATTACCAAGAACAGCTGCTTAGAAGGGGCTGTGGATATTTTTTCCGCTTTTGCTGACCTGAACCACAGCAATTATAAGTTCTGGTTATTGTAAACTTACCACAGAACACAAGGCATACCTTAAAATGATGTCATGTCTAGACACACAATTCAGGTATAAATTATGGAGAGAAAGTAGCTTGTTCAGTGGTTAAACTGTAAAAATTTAACAAGATATTTCTGTGTCTCTAGCCTTCACTCTTGCATACGTATTTCTTTACCTCTTACCAGGAGAATTCTGTGACTGCCTCTTAATTTTTTTGTGTTGGGAGATGGAATTTCCTCTCTGTTCTCCATTTCATTTCCTATTTCTGCTTCCCTGGGTCTCAAGGGAAGCACTGTAGCCATCTACTTAGAGCCCAGAACTAGAGAAGATGACTCTGGGGTCCAGTCATGACTCGGGCAAGATCACACAAGGGGTGATATACGACAACCTTTTCAAACACTGGCTTGCTATTTTGGGTAGCTTTGTTTTATGGGGTGGTAGGGGAAAGAGAAGAACTCCGCTGTGGTGCCCAGATGCTTGATTTTCAAAAATATTCACTACTTACAGTCTCAGCAACATCCCTGGAGTCCCTCCCTAGTGGGGTTGTGTGGGCCTTACCCTTAAATGTGAGCTGGACCCTATTTACAGCAGGCTCGTCTCTTTGGTTACGCTAGCTGGATTTCTGTCTAGAATCCCTGCTGTCACTCTGCGTGTGAATGGTGGAGTGTAGCGAAGATGTTATGGGCAATCTCGCACCTGGGGACTAAAGCCTTGCAAGCTCAGAGGATGGCCATCGCAGGCGCCGCACAGAACAGCACATGCAGAAGTCAGTCATCTCATACACCATCAGTTATTTGGGCATAACTCCACTGCTTCATAGGGAGTGCCCCCCTGCTCGTGAGGGCCTAGCTGGTCTACTGACTTGTATTAAAATGCCCAGTTCCCCACGCTTGGTCTGGGCTTAATTTCATGACGAGATTGGAATTGTTGGCTTACCACCTGGTGTAATCTATACCCTTCAGGTACCTGCAGACTGTGGAGATGGAAGAGGCCTGTTGGGTTAATGAGACAGTGCAGGGCTATTCTCTGTAGCATATTCTGTTGTGCTTTTTCTGGCCTAATTACACAGTCTTCAAGTGAAGGAATTTGGCAAGAATATTCTTCCATTTTAACTGGTATTTGGTCTCAAATAGTAAGCTTTTTCAGTCATCTCCATTGTAGCATGCTACCATCTAGAATTTCTCTTCTCTGTCCATGTAAATTGCTATTGCAGATTTTCTTTCCATGTGTGATGCCTCTTCTCACCTGAAAAGTACCTTGCTGTCCTGATATATCTGCTCTGCCCTCTGTGTGTCCCCTTGAGGGTAAGGCTTCTGCTTCTGGCCAGTAACAGTGTCTGAATCTAACTCTTACCATACCTGGGCCTCTCATGATCTTTCTTAACCCATAATCACATTAGTTTGTTTCCTGGAAGCTGTCTACACTGTTGTCCTCTGGAGACAACTTTTAATGCTCGGCAAGCAGAGATGGCAATTGATGGTAAAGCTGTTCTGTACTTGTTACCATAGAGACAGTTTTGATATATACTGAAGAATTATTTCACTCTGTTTTCAGTGCATGCAGCAACGCTCTTGTTTCCAAAGGGGTGCATGCGTCTGTGTCTCGTTAACTTGAAGTGTCCACACTGGCAGTTAGTGTGCTGGGAACAGAAGACTTTTCTTTGGTACCCACAAACTTAGGTGGACAAGCCCTAAGCCTTGATTCATTCCCATGTACCTGGCTTTTTGATAACACAGCAATCAAGTCAACTTCCCAGTATTCTATACAGATGTCAGATCTGTTCTGGAACCTTTCCATGACTTTCCTGTCTTGACCTGAAGTTTGTGATCAGAAAGTCCCAATTTGCCCAGGCCCTTTTTGCTGCCCCACTTGTCAGGATCATAGCAAGACTTGTTTTCATTTGGTTGCACTTGTATAAATTTTCTCCCAGCCTCTTTGACCCTGTCAACAGGGAATGACCTTTTTATGGCATTATTTCTCTGCGTTTGCACTCTGCTACACTGCTGTTTGCCGAGTGTTATATGGAAGGTGAATATAGCATTTGCAAGGTGCCTGATGTCCTTAATCCACTGTGTGTGTGTGTATATATGTATCAATTAAAAAACAACTGTGTGCAGCAAGGCCACGAAGCAGATGCTTCCACTGGAATACTTTGTATTAAGACTACTTGAAGAATGAAAGCTTCCACTGCACCCTTCCAATCCATTCCACAGGCTGAGGTGGCCTTTAGGGCCCTTTTTCAGCTATTGATTGAGTGATTGTTTACATAGATGTCTGTCTTTTTTCAAGGCTATTAAACATAGGAGGAGAGTGTTATTACAGCTCTGAATGCTCTGTCAGCCAAAGTTTGTCTTCACTCCTGCTTCTAGGATATCCACTTGCAGTGTCCCAGTTTTTCCCCTATTCATGGCTCTTTAGGGGTACTTTTTCTTTCGTGAGACTCTTGACCAGTTCAAGTACAAACAGATGGAAAGCAACAGAGATCCAGCTCCATAGCAGCACCCTGGCCAGGGTCTTAACTCATCCGAAGTGTTTGGTGCTCAGGGACAGGGGCTGCAACTAGGATGTGTGTAGCCTGGGGCAGGATGCTGTAGATTCCTCTGTGTTGTCCCTCACTATCCCTTTTCTTCTCACCTCACCTCCCCTTTCATCCCATTTTTTCAAGTCTGCAGCCTTTTTTCATGTTCTTGTTTGCTCAGGCGGAGCTCGCTTCTTTTTCTGGAATAGTGAGATGTCCCTCTCCTGGACTGGTGCAAGGGCAGGAAGCTACAGACTCAGCTGGCACTTGTCCCCTCCCTGGGCTGATGGGGTCAGGGTGCGGAGGCTGGTGGTGCATGGGAGCTGGAACAGAGTTATGGAGAAACCGTTGGTGCTTCAGGCAAGGGTCTTCTTGGCACCCTGTTCTGTTTTATGGTTTTCACGAAGCACTCTCCAATGGAGAGTGGTTTCTTTGGTTAATGGATTCTGGTCCTGCTGCTGAGTGTGTGTTGTAAAGCCATCATCTGTTGTTCCTGGAGTCTGCTTCAAATTCCCCCAAGAAAAAAGCAAACCTTTTTGAGCCCTCATTAGCATAGGGCATGGCCCATTAATGCCAATCCTGCCTAGTGAGAGAGACTAATGAGACCACCATGTATGTTTCTTATGTAGAATTACCATCACAAGACTTTGTCAGGGTCGATGTGAGCCTCCTTCCAACAAGTGTCATATGGAAGTTTGCAAATCCCATTGTCCCAGGGAAAATTAACTTGCTCCAAAGTGCTGAAGTGATGCAGGAAGCAAAACTTCAGACTGGTTTGGAATATTGAACTGTGTGGAAGTTGGAGAGTTTTCCCACTTCCACTCCATGTGGAGTAACTTAGCTGTTTCAGCACCTTAAGGGCATTGACATACATCCAAGGAAGGGAAAGTAGGAGAAATGCAAGAAATGAAAACGTGAACCAGAGCTGCTTAGGCAGAGACCGTGGCCTGGATATGAAATTCCCTTTTTCTTCAGATTTTATAAAATTTTTATGGGAAAGGGAAGGGATAGGATCTCTGGGGAGAACATGCCTATTCTGCAGCTTTCTCCTCAAAGATGGCCTTTAGCAAGTGTGTGTATATAGATAATCTCTTAAAATAAGCGGTTCTGCTTCCCATTAAGTTCTTAACCACCTCTCTTTAAGCATTGTGACTGGGAGTTCTGCAGTGAGGGTTTTGTTTAATTTCAGTAGAAATAGTCTCTGTAGAAGTTTAAGGAAAAAAAAAAAAGTTTGGGTAGCTATGGGACTAGCTGCTTCTCACTCATGCGTTGTAGTTGGGCCAGTGCTGGGTTGTGAACTAAACGTGCATGGTGGAAGTAAAGCAGTGGATGGAGAGTAGTGTAAAACCTGCCGCGATGCTGATCTTGAATAGGTGGTTGTGTTGCCCAACACAGAATAATAATTTCTCTTTAAATAAGGTTGTAAATATACATAGAAAAAAAATGTATGTGGCATCTGTGGATACGTTTCTTTTTGATGCATCTTTGCTCACAGATTTTCATGTTCTATGTTCATGTGATGGCTGACAACCCACTTTGGCATTTTGTGTCACGTAATTGCATGACTCTGTAAGGGCTACCTTACTGGTTTTCAGGTAGTGCTCTCAGCCATACCAATAAGCTAGGCCTTGAATGTTGTGAAGACAGACCATATCACTTTTTTTTTTTTAATAATCTCTGCTAGTTCCTGAAGTGGGGCTTTGAGTGACTGGTGACAGACCTGCACTAAGTTTGGAAGCAAATGCAAATTATTTCAGAGAAAATCTTTTTCACAGAGCAAGCCTCTGCTGGCTGGGGAGGAAGGATCAGATATATTCACCTAGGTTTTCTCATCCAG
Source organism: Pterocles gutturalis (assembly GCF_000699245.1). Classification (NCBI taxonomy): domain Eukaryota; kingdom Metazoa; phylum Chordata; class Aves; order Pterocliformes; family Pteroclidae; genus Pterocles; species Pterocles gutturalis. Next base: position 55,636 of record NW_010117941.1, read on the forward strand.
CCAGCTTCACATTCCTTTCCTTCTCGTTTATGCTCCTGTTTCTTTTCTCTTTCTTTTTCTTTTTTTTTTTTTTCCTCCCCAAGACCCATTGTTCCTATTCTTTTCCAGTGTTTAAGACACAGCCTGGGTCAGGAACAGGTAAAATGGTTTTGGGGTGCTGGGCTGATGTGGGGGCTGCAGATTCCCAGCCTCGGCTGCTGTTTGATGTCCAGTCTTTGGTGCCTCACAGCAGCTCCCACCAACCCTACCATCCGCAACTGCTTTTGGGTGCCAGTAGGATGTCCCTGTCCACAGGGTCAGGTATTCCAGGCTCCTCTAGTTGTACTCTACACCTCTTTGCCTCCTTCTTCTGCATTGTTAATAGGGAACAATCACACCACATCCTAGGCTTCCCTAAGAGCTGGGAGAAGGAACAGGATGTAATGGTTTCCTCTCATCCCCTGGCATGTGCCACCACAAACCTCAGATGTTATGGACAGACTTTTGTTCTGTATGTGCTATAGGAGAGCAGCAGTACCTGCAGAAGGCTCTCTGCAGCTCATACTAACCTGAATTTCACCTGTGCTGTCAAGATGGTTGGCAAAGGATTGTCGTCTCCTCATCTGCCACCTTCCTCCAGGTTTCCAGAGTTGCCAAGGCTGCTCTCCCGTGCTTGCCTCTTCAGGTTGAGGGAAGGTGAGGGAGCTGTCATAGCTTGTCCAACTGGGACTGCACAGTGGTCTGGAGGCTCTGCCTCTTCTCCAGCTGCTCCTTGTGGAAAGGAACTGGAGGGTGAATCCAGCAGCATCTTCTGTCTCAGCCACCTGAGGAAGGCATCTCCTGTGCATGCTTTGTACAGCTGCTTTCCCTGGAGGCCTTTATGTAAATGCAGGATGCCTGTTGGCCTGTGAGAAGGAAAGTGATACTCTAGAAATTGCCAGGCTCTGGGATTTAACCCTTGAGCTTCTGGAGTTCAAAAGCACTGAGTGCTTCAACATGCTGAGTAGTCCTTATTTCCCAGGTGTCCTGTGCAAAGCAGCCCTTTTCCTTCCCTGGGTCCTTCAGATCCTAGCTGTGCTGATAAGAAATCATCAGGGAACAATGCAGCAAGAAAAGGAGGTGAGAGGAAGGGCCAGAACTCCAAAAAGGGAAATGCTGGGAGTGGCTCACCCCCCCTCTCCACCTTTCCTAAAGCTCAGCAGCACTCATGGAGCTGGAATGGGGGCTGCATTTATCAAATTCTTGTCTGCAACAGCAATGCAGTTGTTTTAGATTAGTGTACAAATAGACATTAGTGTAATACATCTGTTGTTAATCCACATCTTGGTAGAAAAGAGATGCCAACACATCATTTATTAGGCACGTCGATCCTATAATGTCCTTTCTTTTGTCTTTCGAGTATGTAATAGGTTCCAGGATGTCTTTTATTTCATTGTATACCACATTTCTTCTTGTCTAACACAGCAGAACATAATGCGTTCCAGGATGTAATTTATACCATTTTGGAACTGGACACCACACAATGTATCCTGAACTTTTCTGAAAATCTTCAGTGTGTTGGTTGTGCTCTGCTCACAGGTTAGTCTTTGGACTAACAGAATTGATGGGTAGAAAGAACAGAAAAACTAATAGGAAGAAAAGCAATTTATTCTTAGTCCAAGGGAAGAAAGTCCAAGGTGAGCTAAAGGATCCTCAGGAACTCTGGATGCTGGTGTGGCAGGCTGTAACTCTTACACCCTTGGTTTGTCTGGAAAGTCAGGGAAACGGTAGTCCAGCTCAAGAGCGTATCCTTGACTGCTTGTATAAGAAGACCCTGATAGTCTCAGAGGAAGTCCAGTTCGAAAAGGAACCAGTCAAGAAGTATCTGAGATGGATACATCTTTCCTTTTCTGTAGAAACTGAGGGTTGCTGCTGGAGTCTGTTTATCTGATTGTATCAAAACTCTGTGCCAGCCCTAGGTGAAAGAATGAAAAACCCTTAACTGGCTTTTTCCCTGTTTAGTGATGTTAATGGGTTTTGAGCAGCAGATGACATTCACAGGTGATGGGGGAAGCAGGTTCACAAGGCCTGCTGAAAGTTCGGGAGGTTGGCGGTAATTTGCTTACGTTATGATTATGTGGGGAGGAATTGGCAGTGGCCACTTGCGTGATAGCTTCAGCAGGAGTCTATTCCTTTTGCTTTTCTTGGTCTTAGTCATGAATTAAAATCCCATCCAGAATGCTGGACACCCAGTCCTGTACCCCCACCAGTGCATTATCCATATGTCAGCTGTGGCCTGTGCCAATGTTCACTGTGCGGTGCAGCAGGACACTGGAGCAACAGACTGGTTCAGGGGCAGCACAGGATTTCAAATCAGCTTCTGCAGGGAAGAAGAAACACCATTAGCAGGACCTTTGAGTTTTAGGTTGGACTGACAGTCGTTCTAAACCTGTGGAAAGGTTTTGAAGAGAAAATAATTTGGCAGAATAAAATATTTTTCTCTTGTTGTTGTTGCCCTTCTCTTTCTTTTATCGCAGGATCTCGCAGTAGACAATTTACCTTGTGCTGTCCCAGCTTCCCTGCTTTGTTCCCCGTTCTGTCTGGTATGTGTCTGACTCGTGATGCATCAGTCCTGAGGCTTGAGGACTGTAGGGGAATAATGGCAATGTTAGCTGTAGCCCTGAGTTCTTGCTTTATCAGAACTTCTTCTTTAGTATGTGCTGGTTTTAAGCACATGAATAGTACAGGGAGTTTGTGAATAGGTTGCTAGGGGTAACCAAGATGTAAGACCAGGGGGAATAATGTTAATAAAATAAATTGCTGACTCGTAACAGTCTGATAACTCAGATGGGTGAGTTCTTAGGCTTGACATCATGTTTTTCTCTTTTACTCCCTCTCTGCCCCACATCAGCTGCCTCTCACGAGCAGGCACTCTCATTCATAGAGACATAGTTTAGTTAAATCCAATACGCTGTCATGTCATTAGCACACAAGTCTCCTGTGCCAGGATCTCTTGTGTCCAGATATGCAGAGAACTGAATGTTAAAACTTTTAAAAGAGGCAAACTGCAGAAATGACAAGCTCTTATCCCTCTTGAAACAGCTCAGCTCTGTTCTTCTGTAAGAGGAGACACTGCAGAATATGGAATAGCAAACGGCACAGACACCAGACAGAGCAATTAATTTTCTTGTCAAGACACAGAAATACTAAAGGATACAAGGAGGGGAGGAAGCAGAGTAATTTGTGTTGTGAATAGCAGCCTTGTCTGTGTTATGCTATGAAAGACCTTACTGCCTGCTGTAATTGAAAGATCAACAAAATTAAGACATTGTGATGGTTTTTGGATATGAATTGTCTCAGGATCTCATTGTAACAGGTTACCAACATAGCCAAAATTTCTGTGTGGTTCGCAAGCTGTTCAGAACTTTCTACTGCTATTGAGACCATCTTTGGTTGCACCAGAGCAGATAAACCTACCAGAGCACAGCTCAGCAGGTAGATCATGCTTGAGAAGAACCTTATTTATGAGTAAGTTTTCCTGTGTCTGATGTATGGAGGTTTACGCTTTCCTTTTGAAGCATCTGATCCTCACCCTTTTCAAAAATTCATCCTCCTGGGCACTTTCTATTGGTAATTATCTTGTTGGCCGGTATCTGAGGCAAGCAGTTGCTGTTGAGGGCCTAGATGGCGACACTTTGTCCTTCTACCATGAAATTTAAGAGATCTTTAGGAGGAATGATGTGTGCCTCTACATCGAGGTAGGAAAATCAAGCCCTAGCATTCTTTACACGCTGTACAGGTTAGGACACTGGGGGATACTGTGCCTTAAGTGACTTGCTTGTGGTTAACAAACAGGTGATCAGTTGAAGATACTGCTGCTTCTCAACTCTGTGCTTCAATCCAGGGTTTGTATTTTCTTTCTCTGGAACAGAAATGGCAGATATCTGAGTGATAGAAGCTGCTTTGTTTGCATAAAGTTATCCCCCTGTCCTTCTGCTAGACCAAGGCAACTTTGTGTAGTACTGCTGATAGTCCAGTGAAATACATGTGGCCCGCGTGTGCGTGCTACTCAACACTGCATGTTGGGGCATGTGTTGCCCTATCACTTGGCCTCTGAGCTAATTGGCTTTCTTGGGGTCCAGATAAAACTGGCTTATGGTTCACATTCAGTCCTTAGTCTATCAGTTGGCTGTCCTTACTCTAAAATCGTAGTTAAACATATTCTGTTTCAATGGCTTACAACAGCCAAGTGAGCCACTTCCTAGGCTGTGTGTGCTCCTGTCTGGTCCCTGCAGGCAGAAGGTTGCAATTATTTCCTTGCTCTTTCAGGGAGTTCATTATGTTACTCCATATGCCTTCATATGGTAAAGGACACTGTAGTTCTAACAAGCTTGACTGGAATAATCATTCCTTCTTGGCAAATACTTCCCCTGACTTGAAACTATTCAGTGAGGCTAAGGAGTTGTCTTTGCCTTTGCTGTGAGGGGGCAGTGCTGGGTTTTGGTCACTCAGCTCTGTCCCTCTGTGTCACTGCTGGAGCAGGTATCCATGCACGTGGGAAGGGAAGGGAGGAAAATACATTTATTTTGGCTGTGCAGCCAGTGTCCCCAGTTCAACAAGAGCTGGAAACGTGCTGTTGCCATGGTGGTCTCTGGGCTGGTCAGTGCCGATGCAGTTGGTGACATGACTTCCAAGATGAGTGGGGAAATGAGGTAAGAAGAGTGTGTATAATTAAGCACAGCAAGCACCAGTCAGTGCAGAGTTGTATAGGCAAATGCAGCATGCAAGGAGGGAGCAAGATGTGTGTGTGGTGGAGTGTAGGCAAAGCAGTCAAGACTGGAGACTTTTAAAATGCCTTCAAGGTTGATTTTCCTCTTGTGCTTTTTCAGATGAAGGTGGTGTGCTTTCAGGTACTCTTTTACTTGCGCATTCCACGGTCCACTGTGTTAAATTGGGTTCCTTCCTATCCCTGAAGCCCCTGGAACCACTCTGAATTTACACTAGTAGGGCTGAGGTCAAGCTTAAAGTAGACACGAAACTTGGCAAGCTGCACAGGCAGGAATTGGCTTTGCAGAGGCTGGGCACGACTGCAGATCTGTGTGCTTCTGCCTTTCTGTGTATCTAGTCAGAGAGGAGGTTTAAAGGGGGGGTAGAAAAAAAAGGAGTGTGATGCAGTGTTTTGGCACCACTAAGTTATTTTGCTTAATAGTTTGGAGATGATTTAATCTCTGAGATAATTAAATTGAAGGTGTCATTTCAAAAGATAACAACGTCTGTATGAACTCTGTTAGGTTTGGCATAAGCTTGTTTTGTAGGGATTGAGGGATTTTCTTGTGTGGAACATGGGGGAAGAGAGGCAGGGCTAGCTTGATGGTATTTATTTCCACCCTTTCTTGCTATAAAATAAACTGACATAATGCAGAGCAAGAAAGCAGCCCCTTCAACCTCGGGAGGGTGAGAGCAAAATACTCCCCTGGACTTTAACGTAGCTTCTGACAATGAAACCTTTTAGATCATGTCCTATCTTTATGAATCTGTTCCTGTGACCTGCCAAGGGAGAGAAATTGGTCTGTGAAGCAGCCCAGGGGTCATGAGGAGGCACACAGCACTGCAAGCTCTGAAGGCCAGTTCTTACGGATCTGCGGTCCTGGTGTTGTGTGCCACTCTTTAGGAGCTGCTGGGCTCCCAGAAAGGTGTTCTCCTCTCCACTGCCACTTATTTCAGCTGGAAAGTCTTTCTACCTGTAGCCGACATGGTTTGCGATTTGCTCTCTGCCTTTCCTCTAAGAGGAGAAAGAGCAGTGTCTGAGTGGTACCTCTTTGCTGACCCCAAAAGAGAAAGCTCCCTGTCCAGTGTTGGGCAAAACTCAGTTTGTCTTCCCTGTGGGGACGTGCTAATCCTTGTGCTTTGGGTATATGTCTTCTCCAGAGCTACGTGTGATGTGGTAGATTTACCCAGCTGAAGTTTAACATTTAGCCTTCTGGTATGTGACCTACAGGCGACAGGAACACATGTTCCAGAAATTAGGTACCAGCCTGCTCCTATAGACCCTCTTGCATGGTTAGAAGGAGCCAGCCTGCAGTTTTCTCAGCCAAAATCTCAGCGAGCTGGCTGGGAGCCCTCAGTTACACGCATCGGTGCTCTGCTCCGTCCCTGCCATGCCCCAAAACCTCCCTGTTCCATGGGGTGCGGAGCGGGGGAGCTGGGCTGGCAGGGAGCAGATGCCTGCCTTAGTCAAGATAGCCCCTGACTGTCCTTTACGATGCTCCCTCAGCCCACGCCCTGCTCAGTGCAGATTTCCTTCTCTTTGTTAGAGATATCTCTGTGTCTCTCAGTGTCTCTCACTGTATTGTTAGTGATATTTCACCTAGTTGCTGGATGCTGCATTTAGTTCTCTTGCTTCGATGCTCTGCTACCACCAGTTTGACACCAGCTGGGTGACCCTCAGAGAAGAAAGGCTGAATGTAATATGTGTGTCAGTATTTTTTTCACTTTAGCTCTGATGAGAACGGAAAAGTCACGTCTGGGCATTTGAGTGGTGGGGCTTGTGATATACAGCAGTTTCTGGAGAAGTTGGCACTGAATTTTTTTTTTCCTTACAAGCAGGAGAAGCAAGGGGGGACCCCCTTCTGGTGAATTACTTAGAGAAACAGCCAACAGTTAAAATTAAAGGTTTGGAATTGAACTATAAATTCTAGTTCAGTAAAAGATCCATGAATAATATGTCTTTAGGCTGAAATAGAATTTGTTTGTATGTTTTAAGCAGTAGAAAGGAAACAGGATCTAATTCCTATTAGTAACGTATATATTTTCCCCAAGCAAGGACCCAGCTGTCCAATGGAAAGTTTGTGTTTGCTCCATAAATGTTTTTAACTGTTTGGTTGTTTTGGGTTCTTTTTCCAGTGGTGCATGGAGCTTTTATCTCTCTTGGTTCCTCTGGTTTGATCTCTTGCTTTCAGTTTGGGATTGCACAGTCTCCGCAGTGTAGTTTATCTTTTCAGTGTGAGTATGTCATTAGTTGCAACAGATTTAACACAAGACCCAGAAATCAAGTGCAAGTTTGTCTATTTGCTATGAATATCACCTTGAGAATTATCAAATTGAGAGCTTTTGTGGAAACAGGTCCTGAAACAGCCTGAGCTGCCTGTGAATCTGGTGGAGAGAAGCACAAATGAGAGGGATTTAGCAGCGTTGTTTTGGGAGTAGGACAGGAAGGACTGAAAGGAGATTTCAAACCATGATAAAATTTTTACTGTGGGGAAGAAAGCACATTTATTTTAAGCTTTTTTTTTTCTCCAAAAAAAGTAGTCTGGTTTAAAATCTCAATATATTCAGTTTTTAATTTTAACTCAGATTTCATGTTTAATCCCTTCATGCGTGTATGAGATTTGAGGATTTTTACACATCTTTGGGCCACTGCTAGTCTTTTCTGTAGCCTGAAATCTTTTGAATTAATGTGATTTCATACCCTACCCCCAAGACTAAAAATAACAATACTGATGTATTTGAAATTCTAATTATTGCATCTTGTATGAAGCCTTGTCTAGATAATCTAACGAATTAAAGATATTAATTTGAAGAGAATTAATTAAACTGATATTGTTTGGCAATAACTAAAATGGAATCATGGCTGCTTACAACGAAAAACTGTCTACATTGGGTAAAGCACACTGAACCCTATCTCTTTTTTAAGGTCACACTTCACAGATATCATGGATAGCTTTTCTGAGTTTCTCTGGGTAGATGAGCTCTTTCCATTTAAGGATATCATTAATTTATTTCTTCTCTCTGAGCAGGATCGAGTTGTTCAAATGTGCTCTGTATTGACACCTGGTACTGCCTAAAACATGCAGGTCCAGTGTCTGTCCAACAAACACACATGTGCATAAATACATAAACGTGGGAGGTCCTGGCGTGTTCTCACTGCTCTGAATCAGAAGCCACTCAGCTGAAGACAGTGGGAGAGCATCAGCGTAAAGCTGACTTAAAAGCAATGTGGTGGAGATCCAGAGCATCCCTGTGAATCCTGGGCTGAGACAGCAAGAGTTAAAGGGCTCCGGTCCAGCCGAGTAAGCGCAGGAGCTGCCATTTGGTGCTGACAGACAGGGAGTCACTTGCTGCCTGCAGCTTCTATCAATTTCCACTCTGTTGTCAGCAGGTTGTAAATAAAATAGCTGCTGCGCTGCTCTTTCTGCTGGCTCTGGGACTGCGGCTGCCTCTGAACGAGCACACAGGTCTGATTGATAATGAGGAGGCCTGATTGCGCCTCCAGCCCCATCGGTCAGGGGAAGGGAGACGGCTCAGCGTGAGGCAGGAGAAGGCAGAGGGTAGGAAGTGTTTCGGTTGGGTTGCTGGTTCACTCCAAGGAAATAAACTGCTGTCTGGTGCGGACTGGGTTTGATTTTTTGGCAGCTCCAAGAGCGAAATAGGATTAAAAATAAATGGAGGAATTCATCTTTTCAAAAAGAAAAATGGAAGAAGAGGGAAAAGGTCCAACTAGGCATTAAAACTTGATTTCAAGCTTAAAGTTGCTGCCTGTTCTGAGTTCCTCAGAAGACATCCAAAGAGCTAGCTTATGTATTTTTGAATACACCGTGGCCCAGCACTGCTAGCAAGCTATGAAACAGAGGCCTCTGAGTTCTGCTTTGTGGCTCTGCAACCAACTCTTGCGTGCTGTGTGGACCAAATTACACAGCCAGCTCTTCAAAAGCAGTCAATTTTTGGGATGTCTGGTTTGGGAGTTGCCAAATCCAAGCAGCTGCCGCTGGTTTCCGTTGGGGGTAGGGAGAGCCTTAAACAAACAAACAACCAGCACCCCCCTGCCACCACTGCTGCTCAGACATACCCAGAGAAGACACCCAAATTCTGCAGTTCCCAAGTTCATTTTCCACACTAGAAAATGTTGACTTTCATCTGTCTGTTTCCTCCTCTGTAAAATAGCAATGTTACAACCAATTGCTTATCCCTGAGAGTTGCTGTAAGGATAAATGATGTTTGCAAAGTTAGTTTCCTCAAAGAAAACTTAGTTGTGAAGCAGACTTTATAAATCTGGCGCCAAGGCTTTCATGATGGCCCTATCTCTACGGGAGGCAAAGATGCCATGTAACGATGTGTTTTGAACTTATTTAGAGGATTTCTTGTCAGGCTCCTGCGAGTCTTGTCCTCTCTGAACATGGGTGTTCCCATTCTCCAGTTTGTTTTTCACATCTGTGCAGTCATCTGGAACAGCCCTGTTCCCCACAGAAGGCTGTATAGGGAGTATTGAATTTGGGCCGTATGGTGTTCATCCCAAGGAAATGGTAATTTGAGGTCACTCCAAAGTGTAACCCCAGGAGGACATTGGCAGAGCTACAGCAGGGACTATGGGTTTGAATGGCAACGGTGAGCCCCAAGCCTCTGAAGCAATGCAGAAAGCTTATGTTGAATGGGCATTTTTATTTGCTTTTGCCGCTGTGATAAATGCGCAGGCTGTTCTTGTCTCCTCCTGCCTAGGGGACAGAGTATTTGGTTCTGTAACTTTAGCTGTTCAGCGTCTGGTTTGTTACACCCGTGCTCGAGAAGAGAACTCAGCAGTAAACTTTCCAGGTCTGTCTGCAGTTGAGCTGCCTCAGTCCTACTGGCATTTTTGATGAGAATTTTACGACTTCTTTAAGTTTGGTACACATTTTGTTTTCTTTGGAGCCAGTATTGGCTCTTCTTGCCTTTCTTTTGGAAGCTCCAGTGATCAATGCCTTTGGTTGTGGGAACTCTTGCAGAGAGGAGAGTTCTGTCATCATTTATGGGGGTACAGGAAAAACAGATGAAGCAGCAAAATATATGCCAAATATTATCCTCAGAACTGCTCTTATCTGATATCTACAGCTGTACTTGCTTAATGTTAATATTATTTTGCTTAGCTTGACCTTTCTTCAGAGAAAATTTTTTTAAAAGTGCAGTCCTCTGTGATCAGGCATCTTTGTTCAGCAAACAGAAAATTATCTGTGGTGGTATCTGTCTGAATGATTCACTTGTATTGCTCCAGGATTGGGTCTTTAATACTTATTGTCTGTGTTTTCCAAAGTCACCTCCTGGTGAAAGCCATCAGATGGAAAGGAGCTGTTATGGTTTCGGAAGTTAATGGGATGCTTTTAGCTGGTCAGCTTTGTAAGATAAAACACCTTTATTGTTAATCTGGCACTGCTCTGCCATCAGACTGGCAGCTTAGGCAGGCTCTTAAAAAAGGTAGCGATTGCTGGAAAGTACGAGCCAGAGGAACAAATTCTCCATTTGTAATTGTCACACCTTTCATGACATTTGTGCTGACTTAAGCTAGGTGACCATCTGCTCCTTAAGCCCGTTAAGTCTTTCAAGCAATTAGTCCCAGGCTCATTCATCAACCATTGAGTATTTATACTTATTTTTGGATCTCTTTCATAAGAGTGCCTGGACCTCGTGAAGGGAGTGCAATATAAATGCCAAGGCAGGTAAATGAAATAAACAACAGTAAAAGTTTTTATATCCTCCCAGTAACTTCTGTAGTCAAACAAGCTCATTTTGGAGACAATGGATGTGCACTTAGCCTTTTAAGGGAATCTGTTGTTCTGTCTGGTAATGCAGACTAACACTTCATCTTTAATTTCTACTGCAGCACTGTTATGACCCAAGGCAAGACATCCATCCCTCTTGCAAAAGAATTGTAATCCAAGCCCTGACCATTCATGATAATGATGATAATACTGGAGCTATTAAAGAGCTTACTGCATGAAACCAACAGTTGCAACAACGTTTTTGATGGGTGTAAAAGTGCTTTGTTATATTACCTGCCCACACAACTGAGTTTAAATCAGAGTAAGGAGTAGACTGTCTTGAACTCACCAGCCTAAGATTCAAAAAACTTTTTTTTAAGTGAAAAGCTTAAATAATTTCCCCAGAAAGCCAGTTTGTAACATAAGCCTTCCCAGGGAATGATTCAACGTGCAGTCTAATCATTTTATGTGACTATTTAATCTACTGTTTAACAAACAAAAATACTTGCAGTACCATAGCAACTACTGCACAGTTTGGTGCCCTTGGGACAGAGATCAGCTTCTTGATCCAAAGCAAACCTGCCTACTCTGTACTTTAAGATTTGCTTTAAGGCAACCTTGTGGAATCATAAGGAAGACTTTCCAAATTCAGGCAACAAATGGGCTCTATTCTGGTATGGATGTTGCATTCACTGGTCCAGATACGCTCCTTGCTTTGGGATAAATAGTCACTCATAACTCTGCAAGTCTTCAAGGACGTGAAGGGTTGTAGTCTCTTTCCAGCATGCAGGTGTATTATAGATAGAAATCACTTTGTGCATAAAACGGGTATGTATTGAGTTTCAGAGAAATGCACAGCTATTGCTTCCATATTTTAAGGTGCTGAAGTATGTTTTCAGCAAGGAAAACTAAAGCAGGCTTACGTTTCCATGCTGTAAAAAGATCTCCTTGTAGAGAATAGTTTCTTTCAGTGTTGATTATGGCTGAAAAGCTTTAAGAAACTGCAGAATTTTTAAATAAAAGGCTAAATACCAGTGCCCCAGATTCCTGTCCTGTCTTCTGGATGTTAATTCCACATCTTGACCTCTTCAGCGGAGAGTTTTTTTTGCTCCAGTGCTTTCAGGCACTCTGCCCTGATGCAGTTGCAGAGGAAACTGTCTTGAACCACAGCACAACTCAAGAATGCAACTGAATTGTGGCCACATTTCACTCTGTTGCATTTGTGCCACCTGATGAACGTGCCCTGGATCTATGACTGTCACACCTCATAGCGTCTGGCCTTTTTTTCTGGAGACTGTGGCTTTATCCTTAGACTGGAAGTGCTTCTGAGCCTTCCATAATTTGTCTTGCATCTAGAGCCGGTCAGGATTTTCCCCTCAGAACTGTTTTCTGTAAGAAAATCCTGACTCCATGGGATCTCCTGTTTGTTGTTTTTGTGGGAGACCTCTCAAAACCCTTGACAGGAACCAGACAGTCCAGAGTGATGTTGGTGACCAGCCTCCTGGCAGCTTGATCTCCTGGTGGGCTTTGTGGATGCCTGGCTAATGGGTGGTGAGCGATCAAACCTGAGGTGAGCTGGGCAGTGGGAAAGGTGCCAGTCGGCTGAATGTCTGATTTGTCAGCTGCCCGCAGAGCTGTGGGACAGGCAAGGCCAGGCAGGCTGGAGGGCATCCCTCTGGATGCATCCATGTCACTGGAAATCTCCTGTGGCACAGACAACCAAATACTGGCAATTTGGAATTGTCTTTGAAACCCCAATCCTTCTCTGGTCTTGTTAGCAAGGTAGGTCAGTAAGATGAATGAGCTGATTACTGCCCCTACTTGCTATTTACTGCGCGGGACTGTTCTCGTGATGTGTTTCTCATTCTCTGGTTGGGCAATGAATCCTTTTATGGCATTACAGCATGGTTTGTGGGCAGGAAAAAGGGAGACATTTTGGGACTTGTTAATACCCTCAATGAATGTCAGTTGCCATAAAAGATTTTGGGTAGTGATGGTGCGATCTTCTATTTCTGCTTTTCTGTTCTCTTCCTGTTACTCTGCAAACTTCTGTTTCTGCTGTCTCCTATTCTGAGTTCACAGCACCCAGGAAACCTGTTAGTAAGGTTGCCCAAGAGAAGTGCATTTCTCACATATGTATGTGTAAAGTTTGAGAACCTTTCTGGTTCAAAAACATAAGTAAAATGTTAAGTTACCACAATCCTAAAACAATATACTGTGCTTCATCTAAAAAGAATCTGTTCCACATTGCAAGATCTCTGGGCACTCTGTAAAATGATACCCTACTAAGAAATATAACTTATTAATGAAAGTTTTGACAGAGAAGATTTCATTTTGAAAATAATGTTCCCCAAAGCTTTTATAATAATTAGGTTTGAAACAAGGCTGTGCAGACACAATAATTTCCAGGCTGAGTGATCAGATATAACTCTCTTCTATCTATCTTTTGTTTTTCCTCTCCCCCTCCAAAAGCCCTTTCAAAAACCCCCTGCGCAATTGGACCTGCCATAGATTTTATCCTGGAAAGTGCCACTATGGTATAACAGAGGCAAGCTGCCTCCAAGCTTCCTTTCACTTCTTCTCAAATTATCCTTGTGTATAAAACAGTTCATAATCAAAATGGTACTCTCCTTTTCAACCCTGGTAAACTGACTTTGAGGCCTTTTGTGTGCAGCTCTGCTCAGTCTGTGCCTTTATACTACATATAGTTCATTAATACCTGAATGATGTGAATGCCCTGCCTTGTCATTTTAATTGCTGTAATTTTCAAAAACAAAGCAAAACAAATACTTTAATTGCATACTTTTGGACTGCATTTGTATCCTGTACTTAGAGTTTTTTTCATTGTATTAATTATTCTTACTGAGCTGTGAATGTTTTCCCTTTTATCCCTTAGGAGGTGATGGGAAAGTTGCTTATAGCGGTATGCTGTGGCATTGTAGTGGACCAGCCTGTTCTGTCTACAGCAGGTCCATCCAGCTCCTGTCCTGCTACAGCAAAGCTGGAGGTGAAGCTTGCAAGGCAGCTGTTACAACTAATGAAATCTTAGAACAGTAGAGATCTGCATTAGATCCTCTGGCCTCTGACTTGAGGCGGTGTGTTGACTTGTAGTGCGACGGGAGAGTGGTTGTATCCAGGTGTGTACCAATTTCCCTAACCCAGTTTCAGATCACTGGAAGAGTTTGCGGACCTGTTTTTTCTCTTATGCATTCATTGGAGGTGAGAGTTCTTCCCTTGCTTACACTGTTTTGGGGGATGTGGCTGTTAACACCACTCAGATTCTAGAAGAAATACTCTTAGGAATCTAATAATTGGTACAGGTAACTGCCAGTTTTGTTGCTTGGGCAAATCAGCTGATGGTGATTAAAAGCATTGTTCTATCAGGGGGAAGGAGCTGCTTGTCCCCTCCCAGATTTAGATATTATCCACATGCAGATATTTAGCTTGAAATAGCTTTGATTTATTTAACTTCATGTAACTAGTGTAAATCCCATGTAGACCTGCTTATTTTGGATTACGTCAAGAGTATGGATGGATATCTGTTACTCTCACAGCAGCTTAATGAGGTACAGGTCATCAGTTTAGCAGGCTGGTTGACATTTTGTACCCTCTCTGCTTCTTGTGAACACAAAGTACAGTCTGTTGGATAAAACAAACATTGGAGAGTGCTAACAAAAGGCTAACTATAGGTACTGAGTAAGCAGTTTATTCAATTGTAGTAAATCAATCTTTTGCTATTTCCCATCCAGACCCCAGGTCAATTACTGCCTAAATTGCCATGGGGACATCCACCTGGTTTCCATACCCTCTTTAAATTTTGGTGAATACTGGCTTTTTTTGGAGATAACACCAACACTGACATAGCTGGATGCTGTCCTCATAGAAAGGTGGGTTTGTGCCCATGGGGTTTGTCAGTGATATCCTGAAGAAAGATGAGTGTTGTGTTGCTGCAGCACGGTGAAGGGAAAGCTCTGCACGTGTGTATCGCAGTTGATGTAGTTATATGCTTTCCAGGTGAATTAGTTGTAGATATACTGAAGGTCATCCCATTTTAAAATGGTTTGCTGGCATAGTGCTTTCTCTTCAGGCCCTTGACATGAGGACTTATCCTGTACCTTGATATGGAGTAGCTTTATCTTAATTGTTCTTGGCACAGTCCGAGATAGATGCAGCATTTCAGGCTTTGGGCAGGAGGAGTGAGAGCCTCTGGGGAGAACAGGGCTGTTTTTCTGTTGTCTGGCTAGTTGATTTAATTGCCTGGAGTTCAGCTGCCTGAAAGGCTTAGTTTTATTGCATGATTTGTGTTTTGAGGTTAGTCAAGAGGCCTAGATCCTTGAATCAGCATGCTTGCTTTTCTTTTTTTCTTTTTCATTTTAATTTAGAATAAATCAAACTAAATTATATTGAAAATTTCGGGTATTTTATCACTCTCGAAGCTTCTCCAAATACTAAGCCAGTTAACATCCCAGACAGCTAGGTGAAGAACATGAGTTTCCATCTGTCTATCTTTTCAATGAGTAAGACAGATAAATTAAGAGACGTTTTTATGGTCTGCCAAAGTTATTGGTCGCAGAATAGGGAATAGAAACCGAGACCTTTGCTGTAGTCATCAGACCACCCTTCCAACCATATGCTTGTGTTTCAGTGCTCAACCTCTTTGCAAACACTCGCAATTAGTGATCTGTGCTGTTCATGCTATCAGAGACATCTCCATTTAATTTATTATCCTGCAAAAGATCTAAGCTTTTACATAGTTATACCCTGGCTGTGTTCCTTTGTGAATTATTTACGGTAGTATTTTTGGTCTTCAGTCATCCAGTTTTGGCTAAAACTACTCTTCCTCCAGTTTCCTGCCATTTATCCTTCATGTACTAAGCCAAACTCTTAGATTGTCTGATTACCACATTTCAGACATTGTCGTTAACCTCTACCTTGGAAGGAGCAGCTTTGTCAAGCAGACATTACTGAAGCTGTAGGTTTGCATATAGGTAGCAAATGAGAATTTTCTACTTTTTTTTAAAGGGATGGTGTCAGAAGCTATGTATTTAAAAAAAAAAATCTCTGCTTTTAATAATCCAAGGTTATTTTGTAATATAGGGAGGAGACTTGTTCTTTAAACAATTGCATTTTTGCTATTGGTTTTGTTTGCTGCCACTTGAGTTTCTCAGTTGGACAATGAAAAATACTCCTCTCTTGGCCAGATCTTACAGTAAGCACTGCTTTTCACTTCCATCAAGAAAAGTTGTGTGTGGGAAGGCTGCAAGAGATCAGATCTTGTCCTTATTTACGTTGTTTCCTTTTCAATTCTCATGCTCCAGGACAGTCCTGTGATCTTTGCCCTGGCAAGCAAATATTGCTGATTTCGTGAAACCCAGCAGAACATTTCAGCGGGA
Organism: Pterocles gutturalis; assembly: GCF_000699245.1. Lineage (NCBI taxonomy): Eukaryota > Metazoa > Chordata > Aves > Pterocliformes > Pteroclidae > Pterocles > Pterocles gutturalis. Next base: position 71,492 of record NW_010117941.1, read on the forward strand.
GTTAGAGCTTCTGAACTTCAGAACACCAGTAAAAGCTTACCTGTGGAAAAGTGACATTTGAAGACAAATTGTTCTATCTTCCCTCTAATTATAGTGGTGACTGAAGAGCTGCTGGAGACACAAGACTAATGCATTGCCTGCTTTGCTTTTTAACCAATGCAGCTGTTGAAAATAACCTGGTTTCTTACTGAAGGGGAACAGGGAGAGAATTAACTCTTCTTGTACCTGAGAGATGCTTTGCGAGTGCAAAAAATAGGGTCCTTGCTAGTAGGGATTTTCTGAGCGTTTTTGACTCTAAATGCAGGTGTGATTATGGAGGCAGCATGTAAGTGGATATTAAGGTTTCAGTAAGAAAAAAAGGAATTAGACTCCAAAGCATCTGTTTTATGGCAGAAGGGCACCAGAGGGGGACAGTAAGAAGGGATCTGTGTAGAAGTCTGTGCCTGTGTCTTCCTTCACTTTTGCTCAATGCCATGAGAATTAAGCCTATTTAATCTTCTTGCACCACTTTACAAGTTGGGTGTGGGTTCACCTCTAGTTTGTCTTTGGCATAGTAGCGTTACAGATGATGGACTGTCATGCATGTCTTCGTTCATTTTGATAGAGAATGGAAACCTTCTTCCTACTGGTTAGTTCTCACTTCTCTTTCTGCTTTCTCCATTGCTAAGGAAGAGGCTGTCTGTTTGACAAGATCTTTGTTTCATAGGAGTTTATCTGCTCCCGCTGTTTATTCTGCACCTGGAGTCAAGATGCCTGATTTGTGACACTGTGTAATCCCATTCACAGCAACCCACCGGGACAGTGTGGTGGAGCTCCAGGTGGGAAGGACACAGAGCAGGGAGGATCTCTGGAAAAACTGAAGAATCCTCTCCTGAAAAGACCCTGTAAAATAGAGAAATGTGAGGATGGCCCCATGGCATCAGTCCTGTGGCTTTGGCTCCTAAGATTTTCGTCAGCAGTGCCTATAATAATAGTGAAGGCTGTGTTTTGAGAAAATGTTTGACAATCTTTAAATGCCCAGTGTTGTCCAGAGTTTCTCTTTGTAGTACAGCTTTACCTTGAACTATCCTTTTGGGAATAGCTCTTCTCTCCCTCCACATCTGTTTAGCTCCTTATCTCTTCTGTGCAAAACTCTACGACTTGTTTATGTTAAAAGTATCAGTGGAGATTACAAAGGAGACTGAACCAAAAAAAAAAAAATCTCTTTGGTGAAGTGGCTATGGCTCCTTGATTACTTCCATTCAGTTTTGTCTTTGGGCTGTTTATTTTTGCTTTCTTGGATTAGATGTTTTATGGATATTCCATCAATTTTAATCTTAGAGACTTGAATATTTTGGTACAAAATAGTGCTAAACTTGCATTCGCATAAAAATTTTGCTCGGCTAATGACCAAGGAAATCTGGCTCCATTGCCTCTTGTAATACCTGCAGGCTACTTGGCAGTTTACTTTGTCTTTCTCAGTTTTTATTGACCTAGGTGTCATCTGCAAACTTGTTCATGGTTGAGTTTATACCAATGATACAAAAAAGGAAGAGGCTTTTTAAAATTTGATGTGCAATAATCCAGCTAAGGAGATGTGTGGAGAGAAGTTCAGCCCTTACAATGAGACACTCAAAACTTTCAAGGTCAGAGGAATAAAAACTATTGTTTAAATCGTGCATTCTTTGCTGCTTTAGCAGAAACAGCTCTGTGGACCTCTAGTGGTCTAAGGATCAGACTTTTCACCACTGCATTTATGTAGGATGCAGCCTTCACAAATCTCAGAAGTTGTTATAAATTTGTAAACCTGCTCACTAAATGTAGAACTGCTTTGCTGAAAAATTGATGGATTCTGCTTTGGCATTTAAAGGTCAAAAGCTGAGCAACATTTGAAAAGCTAATTAAAAAAAGTGCTACCTAGCAAAATGGGAAAAATAGTCCACCCAGTCAAAATAAAATGCAAATGTAAAGGAACAATCTAAGGTCAGATTTCACCCCAAATTTAGGGCCTGTGTTCTCAAAAAAACATCATGCAACATTTCTCTCAGACTTGGATTTAATAGAACATTTTTTTCTCTGAAAAATGTTCTACCAAGAGAAATGTTTTTCCTCCACGAAGATGTGTGTGTAATACAAAGCACGGTATCCTTTACATCCCCAGCGCTCCCGCATTTCGCTAGTACATTAAGAGCCAGCTCAGTGAAACATGCTCGGCGCTGTCAACCGGAACAAGCCACCTTTCAGAGGGAAGCAAAATCTGAAACCATACAGTGTAGAAAAGGTGGAAAAAGGAACGCTTTCTCCAGTTCTCCATTTTAATAATGTGAGTGGATCTAAATTATAGCTTGAAGCGTTACTTTTTCGTTGTCAAAATGATGTTCTCTCTGTTATGAGACAGTTTGAGTCCAGGCGGGTTGTGTGCGGGATGGGGAGGAGTGCGGAGGCTGTGTCCCGTGCAGATTGCACCTGGCCTCCTGTTCTCTGCTGTAATACAGACACGATGCTATGAAGACACTAGGGAACACGGGAACCAATCCCAGTTTATGGTGCGCTGTCCCAAGCAGTTCGTAAAACAGCATTATTATTTTAAAAATTGCAAGTTAGTCTTCACAAAAGAGCATTGTATGACCACTTAGTTGTATGTATTCTTTCTTACATTCAGTTTTCTGCTTTTCTAAAACTAGATTTTATTGCAGCAGAATACCCAGAGCACCAGAAATTAGATACCTGAAAGGATGATTTTTTTTTTTCTTTCATATGTGATTAAACTGTGACAATCCCCACAAAAAAAAAAAAGGAAGGGGAAAAATTTGGGTCATCCTATGCTTTCCCAGCTGCAGCAGATAGAGAAACTGTAGCAGAAACACACCCTGGCCGCACCATTCCTAATGTGCAGTCATGGCAAAGGAGAGGACTGTAAAATTGGCCCGAGACCATCGTTTCATTTGGGAATGTGTTCATAGTAGTTATTGTAATTTTTCATAGACCTGATCATGAATTTTCCAGCAGTTCCTTAAAATGAAGCTGCTGTTGGAAATAAAGGTGCAAGTTGTTCAATGTCAAGTCATGCTTCAGAGGATCTGGAAGCAGCACTTGTATGCAGGTTGCCAGTGGTTTTCCTTACAGGTACCGGTTGCTTCACAGGAAATCTTATTGAAATGAAATGGAATGGGAAGGGTGAAGGCACTGAACTCAGCAGCAGAATCTCTTGCAAATTTTTTAATATTGTCAAAGTGTTTGTGGGTTTTTTTTTCTTTCTAATTTCAAGTTTTCTGATGGATTGGATAGATTATTTTGTAAATCACTTGGAACTGATGGGAGGTTTTTGAAACAAAGATGTGGACCAGCCTCCCTGATATCCATGGGCATGGCTGTGTTTGCAGTTTTTACCTTTCGGCGTTTTTTGAGCTCAACTGTTGGGACAAAGGGAACAAAGCAAATCATTGCTGCCCGAGAATCATTTCAGCACTTTGCTCTAGATCGCTGCTCGCACAGAGCCCCAGCCTCCAGGTTTCTCTAACATTCATATGTCATTCTGGCTGAGGCTGCTGCTGGCTTTCGCAAAGCCAGCTGTGATGATTGTCTCACTCTTGAATTTTGCCTTGCAATTACAAGAGTTCACCCTCACCTTTAGAGGCAGTGGCTTGATTCTTTTCATCCCAAAGTGCCTGAGTTTCCTGTGTAGCCATGACCACTGCTTTTGGATGTGGAGCTTGGACCTTGGCCCGTTTCTAGCTGACTAATTCAGTGTTTGTGATGTGAGGAGGCCACGATTAGTAGGTGAGAGATTGGTGTTGGCACAAAGATGATGAGAAAGAAGGCAGCTGAGTGATAGGATGCCACTCTGCGATGTCTAGAATGGAAGATAGAGATCTGGTGTGCAAGCTGTGGTCTCTTCCAGCAGGAAAGTGGGCCTTTGTCTTAGGGGACAATGTTACGGCACAAAGCCATCCTATATGCTTTGAGCGGGGAGCTTAATAAATGAGCTCATTTCTACTGAAACTCTAGCACTCTGAGCATATTACTACTATGGATTAATGTAATTTATTTTTGTCACTGACTGATTCATAGGGTGTTCTCTTGCAATTTGCAAAAGCACCTCGTGAATCATTTAAGCAGGAATTATAAAATTAAATGCTTCTTTCCTCTTCTGACGCTAGCCCTTGGAGCCAGGCTATCTGGGGGAGGTGTGAGGGAAGGGCGTGTGACTGCGCACAAAGAGCCATGTCAGCAGTTTCTGCTCTGCTCATTTCAGATCAGAGCTTGGGGGACATGAGGATGTCAAGGAACCCACTAGTTCTGTTCCGTACACTCGCGTTACAGAGAGGGTTGACTTGCACTCCACAGCTTTGTGTTGGTTGTAGTGGATACAGGACTAGACTCATTTTATGTGACCCTCTCTGGTTTGTGTTTATGATCTGTTGCTGCTAGTTGGGTTACAGTGCTCTCCTGTCAAACTGAAGACAGCTTGCAGCCAAATTTCCCAAACGGGCACCACCTTTGTACAGTTGGGTTTGGGTGTCACGTATAGCAGCTACCCCTAAGCACAGCCATCTCCTTTTGCAGGCAGTGGAGACAGGCTGTGTGCACCTCAGCCTGCCCAAACACCCATCCTACAGACAGGCAGGGGTTGCCTATTCCTCGTGTGTGTCTGTCTTGAGAACTCCCTGTTGACTGCCATCACACTGGTGTGTTAAGACCAGGCAAGTGCTCCTCTATGAGCTCTTTTTTCACCTCTGGAGCCAGTATTTCAGGCATTGTTGGCTCTCATTCTTCCTTCGTCCATCCTGCCTCCTCTTGTGGTCTAGTGGCTGGTTCTGTCTGTGCCCCAAAGAGCTTCAGTCAGTTGATCTTTTTTCCTTTGTTACCACCCTGTAATTTTGGCATGGTGTTTTGGGGCTGGGTTAGGTGATGTGCTGAGTATCCCTAACTACTAGTGGACAGAGAAACACTTGGGATTGTCTCAACCCTAAAGATTACTTCTACTGTCCTTGTTTTGAAAGAGTGAATAAGTTGGATATTTTATTGAATTAACTGAGACCTAAAAGGCTGGGTACCTTCTAGCGGGTGGACCAATGGACATTGCTAACTCGTAAGAGAGCCAGGACACTTCTGCAATATGATGTCAAAAATACAGTGTCTGAGAGAACTTGATTCACCAGCGAGAAACAGTGAATCTGTTTTATCTTTAGTGTACCCTTTACAAAGGCACTTAGGAGAGTGAAAACTTCAGCTGTTGTTTAATTAGTGTTCCTCAATTTGGAGGGTTTTCTATTTTTTTAATTGACTATACTGTAGCTTTAAAAACTCAGAATATTATAAACATATTGCAAGCATATGCTCTTCATGCAGAAAACCACAAAACAATAAACCTAATGTTGAAAACCACATTAAAACAAGGAAAAATCACTTTGCTAATGTTTTGTTTCATACAATTTTTTAAGACTTGGAATGGAGTTAAGTCCGTTTTCTTGGCTGCTAATCAAAGAGCTGGCATGTTTCACATAGGAAAAATGTAAACTTCGGAGGGCCAAGGTTTTTACTTTCAATGCCCCTTTCAGACAGTGGTTTTTATGGGTTAACAAATGTTAGCCAATATGTCTCTGACAGGGACAATCAGTACATGGGTATCTGAGAGTAGCTGCCTTCCCTTTGGGGGACCTGGAATCACTTAGATCTTGTTAGCCCAGTGATTAGGGTTGTTGAGTTTTCAGTGTGTCACCATTTTTGTAACCTGTTAAGGAAATAAACAATATTTACAAAGGGAAATAAATGAACGTGGATTCCTCGCTTAATTGCATTCATGTCTTCCTAAATCAAGATGCTTTATTTGGATTTGCTGGAGGGCTACAATTCTTGTCAAAGGCTGATTGATTTGGACTTTTCTGTGCCTTCATCTGGATCTGATTCCTTTTTGGAAAGTCGACTAACAACAAAAACATCTGATAAAGGGGCTTTTCAGTTGGAGCTCTTTACAACTGTAATTGCAAATTATCAGCCTGAATTAAGATAGGGGGAAAATTATTAGTAAAAAGGTACTTGGCTCAATAAGCACCATACATTGTAATTTTATCTGAGAATCTTCTGACTCCATTCACATTACATCCTCTGAGTATTCAGAAGCATGCCTGTTGGTCTCAAACTCAATTACATGATCTCCTTTGTCCATGTGATCATCTCCGGCTTTAGTGTTTATAAAAACCTTTTGAAGGTTTATAAAACTTCAAGAGGCCAGGGTGCAATGCTGATCAGTGCTGTGCTGGATTCTCTGCAGTGGGAAGAACTCACCTGAGTGCACGAGGGGCTGGGAAAGGCTGTTGGCTGCACAGTTGATGCAAGACAAGGATATCACGAGTGCCCTGTTGGAACATACCAGTGGTGCCTTTGGCATTTCTCAGTGAGTGATGGAGAATCGCCTGGGTGCCCAGAAATGTGAGAATATGAAGTGGATTCGTAGTGTTGTACGCAGTCACTGATCAGGAAGCCACTTGCTTCTTGCCTGGGAATAGACTAAGAAAACAAAATGAAGTCGGAGAGACTGATGCTGCTGGAGGTGCTAGTGATGGGTGCTCTGGTGCCCTGGGGATGTGTGCAGTGTGAGAGCAGAGGCTGGTTTAGCTCTTCAGCTTCTTGTGTTAAGCATTTTCATGGGGGCCAGACACCTGATTCCAGCTGCACTGCTGGATTTCGGTATAAAGGATCCTTCCCTGGAGGTGTCTAGTCACTTGCTTTATGTGGGATGTGATCTAGAGAGGTGAGAACCTTGAGCTGAGCGGTCAGTGGGTGTCAGTAGGAACTGAGCCATTCGTCACCCGGTGGTACTGAGCTCTTCTGTGAGTTCACCAGAGCTGGCAGTGTGTTTGCCAGCACTGTGTTTCATGTATTTTCCTAACTACTTGGTGATTGTTCTTCTGGTCAATATTCTTTCTTGTGTGCGCACTCCTAAGCAAACCATGTAAGCATAGATTCTGCAGCCTCCTTGGCTTTGTTTCCTGGGCACCAAACTTCTGTCTAGCTCTGTAGCTGAGCTCTGGCCCTTTTGCTGACTGGCTTTCTACCCTGGGGTCTGCTGCACCAGCACCTGAAGTACAAGTGGTTCAGCGTCCAGAGCTATAGCTTTTGTTCTTGGGTATTGCTCTTCTCTCAAAACTCCTGTTTGCTCCTATGATGAGCCTGAATGTAGACACCTTTAATAAGGTGAATAAGTGTAGTCTTGATAAACATTCAATTTCTCTGTAGCCCTGTTGGTCTGGGGGAGTTCTGCCTTCCTGCTTTGGCTCCTAAACCTGCCTGGGTTTCAGTGTCAGTTGTTCTAGCTCTTCCTTAAGTACTTCCCCCATATTTCTGTGGTTGATTTCCAAGGCATGCTAGGGAGTCCTCATTGATATTCTTCAGGGCAATTTGAATCTAGCTGCTCTAAAGGGGAAAAAAAAAATCTGTATGCTCCTTTTGCACGTGCATACAGCCTCCTCAGATCTACTGATAAGATCAGAGTGCTTCTAAACATCTGGTGGATGTAGTTATGCCTAGCATGATTTTGAAGATTGGGAACACCACAGTGTTCTCTCATGCTGGCTGCTCAGCAAGTCACACTGGGAGTTCCTCTTCTCCAGACACACGTTCACCCCAGCCTTGCTGTGCCATTAGTGCCATCTCAACCAGTGTCCCAATCATTGGAATTTTGAAATGATCAGACTCCTGGCTTCTGCCTCTGGTTCTTTTTTGGGGTTTGGTGGTTTGTGGGGTTTTTGTTTGTTTTAAAGATGTGCAGCAACATCCCTAATCCGTAGCCCAAATTTAGTATCCTGAATCTCTGCCCAAAAATTTGTTAGATGAGAAGTCTTTAAGATGTTTCCTTTCCTCTGTGGGTTCTGTTCTCCCATCTGTGTTTCCAGCAATAGCCATTTGCGGTCCCTCCTCCGGGGAGTCTCTGCAGTGGTGTGATGGGACTGCAGGAGAGCACGGCATGTTGTTGCCACCTTTTTAGCGGATGGAGCCAGGCACCTGGCACACTGGTGCTTCTCATCTGCTATCTCACACGGCAAGCATTCGTTTTGCATTAGAAGTTCCAGAAGACGTTTAGTTGCTTTGCTTTAAAATACTGTCAAACAGTGAATGAAGTGTAACCAATGCACAAGAATCTGCTTGCCTCTTCAGGGAGCCGTGAGCAGGTGCTTGGGTGGGAGGACGGGCTGAACCGTGTTGCTGAGCGCAGTTCAGGGAAGTTGCTGAACCACAAACCACTGGAGACTGGGAGGGTTTCCAGTGCAAGCATCGCTATGTGCTTGTCCTCTTATACACTGCCACAGGCAGCGGCTATTGGCTGCTATTGAAGCTGGGATGCTAGGAAAGCTGCGATGTGGGTCTGACCATATTCTTACAGTGGTATTTTGTATGTTCCTTGTGCAGAAGAGAGAAATGATTCTGTTATTTACTGTGACTGGCCTCTCGTGGCAATTTGAGCTATTGCTTATTCCCTCCAATCCACTCCCAGTCAATCTACGCGGCCTTAACACAATTCCTGGGTTTATTTAAATCCCTCCTTCTTTCTTCACAAGGTAAACCAAACTGAACAGAGGGGTTGCTGGCACTCGGGTATCCCTTCCTGAACACATTATTTTAACAACTTTTCAGGCAGGATAGCAGGACTTCTTTCTGGGTGATACTTTGACACTGATTGCCTCCTTTTCTGTATTTCAGCTCTTTCTCTTCACTATGAACCAGTTTCTTTACTTCACCCATTATAACAAGATTGACATATTCTTGTGCAGAAGGATAGTTTGTGTAACTGTAGGTAACTCAAGGTCCTGGATTTTGGGCCATACCTGTGTTGCTCATGTACTTCTGTTCAGAATACTTCTAGCTCGGTGTTGTATGATGAAAGACAGCAATTGTGTATTGGAGGAGCTGTAGAGTGACAGCAGCCTGATGAGCATGTCACGATTCCCGATGTACTGGTTCTGATTTGAGGTAGACCCAAATCAAGTTTACCAAGCCAACTCAAGTACCTTGAGTTATGAGGGTATGCAAAGCTTAATCCAGAAGATGTAGTTCAGGTCTATCTCAAAGTGGATCTTGTGCACCAGATACATAGAGTGTGGTGGATATTTTCCATGCAGTAAATTTTCCCTAACTATTGCAGCTTTGGATTGGATCTCTGGGCTTTTTTCTGGAGCACCTTTCTTTCCAGGCTGTCCTTGACTTGTGTCCAAATGTACATCCCACAACCCAGATGTCTAAAACCAATACAGCCTATGTGCAAATTGGGCAGGAGGGCTGCGTTCTGCCAGTTCCCCCTTCTGCGTGCCCAAGGACAAGGAAATCCCCTGTGCACGTCTGGACACTGTCGCTTCTTCTTCTTGTTCCACATTGACTCAGCAGGTTTCAGAGGACGACTAGATTTTCATCTGGCATGGAAGGAAAACCAGTTACCTTCCCATCACAGTTCTTTGTAGAAAGGATCTAAATTACCATCACAGCTGTGTATAATGTCCACAGAAGAGCAGGATACAGCCTGCCACTGTGCCAGCTCCCCTGCTGGCTGCCCTCGATTCCTGTGCAGATGAATAGGAAGCGAGTAAGTGACAGCCTGTTGCATGCCATCGCAGATGCTGGAAGCAGCTGGAAGTGCAATATACCATGTAACTGTACTGCGTGGAAGAACAGCCATCACTTATTCCCTTTAGTATAGTCTGCTTGGGTCACTGTTTGATGTGCAGTACAGAGTCTCAGTTTCATCTGAGACTTGGCAGTCTGTGGTTTTCTGGTTCATTTAGCTCTTTTTTAGAAATAGAGACAATTTTTCATTTTTTTTCCCCTATTTGAGAGGGTGCGGAGGAGAAGTAATTTACAATCCATAATTTGATTCTCAACCGAGAGCAGCAAAACTTTCCAGGAAAGGATGAGTCCCCCTTTGGCATGGAAATCAACGGGTTTCACTGTTTCTGGTTTGTTGTCTGACTTTTCAGAGGTTGCTGAGCATATGCAGCTCTTACCAAATTCACTGGGATGCAGAGAGACTGAGGACTCCTGAAAATCACACCCTCCTTGTCTAACTTAAGCTCATCTTACCACATCACTGGAGGAAGTGAAATTTGATAAGAGGCAGATCTATGTCATCCTTAAAGTGACTTGCACCTCACACGGCATTTCCTTTTGATTAGTATCAGACAATGATTTAATTAACACTTTTAGTAACAAGCACATTTTTATTCCTGGCTGGAAGTTGTAAAGCAGAAATATCTACAAAAGGATGTAAATAAAAACCTACCAAATTAATTTGTCAGCCAAGAGGTTCTGGTTTGTCACAACTGTTACTCTACCATGAGAATATGTTTTTACAGTCAGAAGGAAATGCTTACTCCAAATGGTATATTACATTAAATAGAAAAAAATACGCTGTCAGATTGGAACTCAACCTGGGGTTATGGTGGAAATAACTAAATAAACAAATGAAGGAGAAACTAAAAAAGGATTTTTCTCTGTAAATCAGTTAAATGAAAGAGTTACCCAAAATACACTGCATATGTAAGTGGATATAAAACAAATACAAGACAAACCAAATAAAAGCAAAACAAAGTCATAATCAAGATGGCAAGGAAAAATATTAAAGTAAATTGCTAAGTATACTGAGAACTTGGGAAAAAAAAACAGCTGATGAAGAGCACTTTCTAAGGGGTGCTTACAACTTCTGACATGGTGAGCCTGGCAGTGCTTCCCATAATTTTGATTTTTTTATTTTGGTTTTAGTTATCTGCTCTGTGTTTTGACCAAATATGCAAAACAAAGAAAATTATGAGCTTGAAAGTAAATTGATTAAATTTAATTAAAGAAGATATTTGAGAGAAAGAAGGAGTTTGATTTAGATAGAAGCAACAGCTAATAAAAAATCTGGAGAAAAAATGGCCAAAACCAGATAAGAGTATAATCCTCTATAAAAAAATGAGCGCATATAGCAGCTCAAACTGAAGTGGAAGGGCTCAGAGTCCAGAGAAGTCTCCCCAAGGCTCACTGGCGATGGGACGGTGTGGCTGCACCCGAAAAGCTGGACAAGCCGGCACAGAGTCAAGCTGAGCCACATGGACTCAACCAAAGTGATCGAAAGAAAGAACTGTAAGAAGGAAGCCGTTGCCTTGTCAGTGACCTGATTCAGTTAAGTGCTTGATAACTGGAAATAGTGGAAAACTAACTGATGAACTGTGAGGATAAAGTAATTGCACATGTTCCCAGTGTGGTAAAAATGCAACATTTATGTGGAATGAGCTAAAACCTTGGGGAAAAGTTGGGATCCCCCAGGATTTTGTGGTCCACAGTGCAGTGGGCTCCTCAGCTGAGCGGAGATTGCCATATAATTGTAGCTTTGAGGGATTAAACTTTCAGCTTTCAATAAACCCTTGTATCTGCTTGGTTTGCAAACTTCTTGGGGTCCTTTGGCTTTGGTTCGTTGGTTTGCAGCAGTGGGTGCAAATGCGTGTGCATTCCTGGGGTGTGCTGAGAACCGCTGCTAGCAGCACAGCAGCGTAGGCGGTGGGCATTTATGTACATGTGCTTTCCAATCTTTCAACATTAGTATGCATGTTTTAAACATTTTTGTTGGACGCAAGTGAGCAAAATTAAATGTAGCATTCAATTTGAGATGAGCCGCTGATTTATATAAAACACACACAGATTGCCTGAAGTGGTTGCGGAGCCTCCAGTGTTGGAAATCTTTAAGAGCCACTTAGGCAAACATGTCAGGAATGATAAGAGCAGAGCTGATCCTGCTTTGGGACGAGAGGCTGGGCAGATGGCCTCCTGAGGTCCTGGCCCCACGGCTGGAGGTCAGGGAGGCATTTCAGAATGAAATAAAAAAACAAAAATCAGACCTCTGCAGATGAGCTCTGGCCAAGAATCACGCCCATTATTAGCAAGTACAAAAGAGGGAATTTGAGCCACTTGCACTTCATGAGCCTTAAAAAAAAAAAAAAGTCCTGAAATAGCATCCAGTTGTTTAAGTGACTCAGATTTTTGCTTTGACAGTGTGCTTGGTAAGCTACATTGTTCTGAATGATTTGCTGCTCAGTTCTGTGACATTTATTGCTTTTTGGATGAAAAGGAGAGAACTCCCCTAGGTCTGTTTAGAATTTGTTCATCTGTAATTTCCACGTATGTTTCCTTATTTAGCGGTTGGACTGGAAGTGTGTGTTGGCATTCCCTCCCTTCAAATTTATTGAGTTACACTCAGAAGAGCCTCTATTCCTCTCTGTTGGGCAATGTGTGCAAAAAGGCTTATTCAGCAGTCACTAAATAGGTGATAGGTATGTGTGGTTTCTTTCCCTTAAGTTCTCCCTCTTGTCCCCAGCCTTGCTTACAATTGCATTTTGGAGTTGCCTCACCGCGTGCTGGGAATGGAGAACTTCTTGCTCTGAGGAGGTGCCCCAGAAGGACGGTGCCTGGTGCCAAGGCACAGCCCACTCCTGGCATTCAAGCCACACGTGGCACAAACGCTGTTGAAATGGCTGCTGGGGCCATGGGACGGGCAGCGGGGTGTGCCGGGGTGGGAGCTGCTGGCGAGCCCGAGCTCCCAGCTGCGGGGAGCAGAGCCAGCAGGGGCTGAGGAAGAAGTTGATGTCATTGGGTTGACCTGAGACCCACCCACACACATGCCCAGCCCCACCGTGGACATGGGGGAGATGACTGTCATCTCCCAGTTGTGCACTGCTCCTGGAGCACCTCCTCCCTTTTGCTCTCGGAGGTATTGTGGCTGGTGACTTGCTGCTTTCAGCCGTGGGAAGGATTTTGGGATGAGGATCATAGTTCAGGAAGGTCAGCATCTTCGGGTGTAGCGATCCCAGTCCTGGGCTGTTTCTCGTTAGTATTTTGTTGTCTAGACAATCCTCTCTTCTCTAATGCTTTTGTCTTAATATTGAGGGCTTGTCTGTGTGTGTCTTGTGGCACCTGCACTGGAGGTAGGACAAGCAGCACAGCTGGCCTGATTCCTTGGGGTGGCAGGAGGGACGCCCTCTTTGTTACGAGGCTTTACTGCAAGTATTCTCAGTCTGTTTTGATTTGTAGCTCTGTCTGTTGATGGACTCTTCATCACTTTACACTACAACAGCAAAGCTATGAGTGCCTTCTTGGGTACAGAGTTGGGGCTTTTTTAAATTAGATTTTTTTTTCCCCTTTAGTTAAAGATTCTTGTAAAGGAAGAGTTCAGCAGTCAGATCAATGTTACCATGTTGATTAGATCTTAGTTCAGCTACTAGCGTTCAGTCTAAGTGCTTTGTGCCATCAATAATAAGTGAGAGCAGCGGAAACTGTGCAGATCCCTGTAACAAGACTTGCTCTTGCAGAGAAACTTAAGCAAATAATTCAATAGTAAGGTACAGTCACTTCAGATTAAGGATGTGGGTGTGTGCGCCCACCTTCCAGCTGGCTTGCTGGTAGAGGAAACATCAAAGACCACATAAGCAGTAAGTTCCAGATAGAGTCCATGGGCTCTGAAAATCTCTACCAGAATCGTGAGCAGAGGTATAAAAGTGCCAACATTCAACTAATTCTTTCCAAAATGCTGCCAGAAATGATTTAATAATGTTCCCCTCCTAGCAGTTCTTCCTCATTGCTGTTCATTTCTGGAGAAAGTCCTAGCGGTGTTTTCTGGACTGTACATACGATTGACATCAGGCTTGAATTTCATCTCTTGCCTTGTGCGTTATTCCAGTCCATTGCAGATCCTCATTCCCCACCCTCTACAGCCTAGTGAAAATTTCCGTTCTGACCACAGTGGTGTTAGTAACTCACTTAAGCTCTCATAATTTCCTCTGACCACTGTCAGAGCACAAAGCTGCAGCAGGAGGCTGTGGCCCTTTTTCCATGCAATTTATCAGTGTGATTTTTTTTGTAGATGAGGCTGCAGCATGGGTCAGCGAGGAGGATCTAGTATTGCTGGAGGTTGCATGAGATTTAAGCTACTTTGTGCCTGCATACTTGTCTTGGTTATAGGTAGATCACTTCTGACTCTCTGTGCAGAGTATTTGAATGAATCCACTGTATAGCGTAACCTTTTTGGTTACGCTGCTAGATGAGACTCAGAAGAGCTAGTATTTAGTCTCAGGCTTTGAGACTAAAGGCTTTTAGTGCCAGGTGCCTTCTAAATGACCTTCTGTGACGTTCTCTGATCTGTGACCATGAAGATGGGAGAAATCCCTCATCTTACATGGTTGTGAAATTTCTCTGCTCTGTTTAGACACGCAGTTCCCGGTTTTGTGTCTGACTTCAGTCATTGTGCATGGCAAGGTTAGAGCCAGCTGTTCGGTGTGTGGCAGGTGCTCAATGTAAATTAACAGAAAAACACCTAAGTAAGAAAATGTGCTTGATGTATGGGAGCACAGCTCCTCTGCAGTAATTTCAAGACACTCTAATTCAGTTATCCACAAGATCCTACCTGGATCATGGTAGCCTACCTGCAAACTTTTGGAATAGAATTGTGTAAAGAGTTTAGTCCATTGGCCCCAATGTGTGTGTGTTTGTAGACAATCTCATTGCGTACACGCAGGCTTGGGTTTCTCCTGTTTCTTTTAGTGTAGCTGATAAAATAAGAGTAATAAAGGTTTTAGTTTACAGAAATTCAAACCCTAAAAACCTACTGCAAACAAGAAAAAAAAGTGCTTTGGGTTCCATACATGAAGTGTACAGGACACTGTAGGAGCGGAGATCCAGGAAGGATCCTTGTCTGCAGGTTCATGGCAGGGATCCTTGGTTTCAGGGGAGGAAAAAAAAATGCTTTGGGTTCCATCCATGGAGTGCACAGGACACTAGGAGCGGAGATCCAGGAAGGATCCTTGTCTGCAGGTTCATGGCAGGGATCCTTGGTTTCAGGGGAGTGTTGCTCTTATGAAAGGATCACAGAGCTCAAAACTCTCAGCTGTCGCAGGTGTGCTGAACCCTAGAAATTACGGCCATTTGTTCTGAGTGAGCACTAACATTGGCAATTGCTGTTATCAGCATATGCAAACTTTGTGCTCACCTTTCTGACACTGACACTCAGGGGTCCTCAGATCGAAGACTGAACAAAACACCATCAGATGAAATGCTTGTGGACACATGCTGACCTTGTGGAGCGCACGGGCTGTCTGCCCCAGCCTTTTGGCCTCTGTGCAGGAGAGACTCAGGAGCGTCAGCAGGATTCGTGAGAGCCGAGACTCGTCTAGAAAGGCTCCTTTTCTAATCAGAGCAGGAGGTAAAGTTTCCCCAGGGGTCTGTTCAGAACAGGAGCTGATAAAGATCCAGAAGGTGATTTCACTCGTCTGTCCATTGATCACAGGCAGCCTAGGGAGACCAGACCAAACATAGACATGTCGGCTGTGTCCCAAGGTTATGCGATACAAATAGTCTTGCTTAGAAGGAGGTGGGTTTTTTTAAACTCCTCTTGATTATGTGGTCAGTGTGTTTAATTCCTTTCTCTACTGCATTATGAAGTGGGATAAAATCTCAGTCTCACTTGCTTTCAAGGGTATTTCCTGCATCTCCCTTCCTCCCAAATGCCCCATTTCTTCTTGCCTTATGGTTTGAATATGTTGGAATAGGACTAGGGCAGTGTGTGAAACCACTAATATGCTGCAGCATTTAGGAGAATGAGGGATCTATGGTCCAGAATACAAATGTATGCTTTAAAAATGTTCCACTGAGTAGGAAAGGAAAGAGGATTTAAAGCTTCTCTTCCTTTTTATTTTTATGAGCCTAAGTTATTTGTCAGTTGGAAACATGATAAATTAGACAAACATTATTCTTTTCCTCCTCCAGGTTGGATGTTCTGCTTTGCGTTTTACGCTGTAATGAATAGCTAAGCTTCATTATCACCAAGTTGTCAGCACTGAGAAGCTATTGCAAAGCTCTTTGCCTGGTTAATTGAATGGAGTGTGCTGTGCACCTAATTCATCGTTCTGTGCATTTGTCATTCGCCGTGCGAATGGCAACAAAAGATCACTTTGGTTGTAGCATTGCTGTTGCCTGGTGTTCACAGTTTGCTTTTCAAAGCTTTACCAGCTTTGGGTATCTGCGTTGTACACTCTTGATAATGGTATCATGAAATAAATACACCAGGGACCTTTTCATCATCTCAGTTACGCGATTGAGAGATGTGGGGAGATGCAAAGCCACTGAGGTTAAGGATGCCATGATGTATAAATAGCCTTGGATAAATGTAAGTGTCAAATTGAATGCAGATGGGTTTGTGGACTTTGCAAGAGCTTGCTTAGGAATGTCTGCACCATACACCCAGTCATGCATCCATCACGGTAAAACTTCAGTGTTTGTCAGCAGGTCTGAATTATAATAAAAATACCTAATTCATACATAATATTTTGCATTAATCACTGAAGTGTTTTGCTGCAAAGGATGGCAGTGTTATTCCTGTTTTACGGAAGATGGTGTCACAGAAAGCCCTGGCCGTAAAGCACGTCAGATCGAAGCTGGGGAGAAAACCTGCTTTTGAGACAGCTCTGTTCCCATGTCTGGGCAAGGATGAAGATGCTCAGTTTCCCAAGGAGCATTGTGGCATGGAGGTTTCCCTATGGAGCTTCTCCCTATAGTAGCTGGTAGTAGAAAGTAAGCTGTCGGACAGAGGCAGTGAGATCTCTCAGGGACTTTCTTCATCTTGGGAATTGGTGCAAGGTCCTTCCCCACTGCCTCCCCCTCTGAAGTCAGGCATTGGAAGCCCTGCCTGGCGTTCCTGCATGCTTGGAGACTACTGCTTCACGCTCTCTGCATTGGCTGTTACTGGGTTTGCTGATTTACGGGTCTGCAAGTGAAGGCCGGGGGAACTACAGGCACGGCAATGCCCGTGCCTCCGCCTGGCACAAGCAGCGTTCCCAGCCTTGCAACAGGGTAATGTTCCCGTCAGCTGCACCAGGGAGAAATGGGCTGGGATGGAGACAACTTTTCAGTGTAAGTCTGGATCACTGACTTGTGCCGTGCCGAGGTTTCATTTCTCACCTCAAGATTAAATCGGAGATTTAATCTTTATTTTTGCAGTGACTTAGTCTTCCCAGTGCTTTTGGCAAAATGGTTAGCTTTGATGTTGGTCTTAGCCAGACGCCCTCGCGAGATGAAATGTTGCCCATCCCAGACTTCCCCCGTGGTTCCATTTAGCAAAGGAATTTTTGAGCAGGGTCTTGGAGTTGCCACTTTCAAGTGGTGAGTGTAACCCTGAATTTATAAAGCCTCCAAGTCACCATCAGTCACACGTTCTTTTAGTACATGACCGCCTTTTCCCAGACTGGGGAAACAAAACGGGCGAGGATGGAGTCAGCCTTGGAAATCTATATAGATGGGCCATGGCCATCTCCAACCAAGATCTGGGATCTACAGCTGTAGACAGATAGGTTTGGACTAGACTTTGCCAAGAGATTCTGCTTTGAGATTAAAGCCTGCAAAGATGTATTCCTTCTGTACTCTTGTTTTCAAAGACATTGGGGCAACACAGCAAGAGGAGGGCATTTTCACAAGGCTCTGATCCATCTGACCAGCAGCAGAAGTGCTCTTGCTGGGGTTTGAATTTGACTTGTGAAGAAGGGGATGTGCTCCAGCAGCTGGGGTTGAATATAGAAGCATATGAAATGTAGAGCTGCAGCTCTGAAGATTTAGGGTAATAGCTTTGCTTCTCCAAAATGTGTTATTTTTAAGTGTCAATAGCTAGAAATTATCTGAGCAAAAGCAACTTCTTTGTATATAGGCAGTATAGACTGCAGAGATGGGAAACGTTATGTGGAAGGAGAAGAGGAAAAAAAAAAAGGGACAAAAAAAGGAAATGGTAGGAAACCAGTATAGTAGCATTTGGTGAGCAGTTCTTCAGTAATTTAGGGAAGGTTATACCTGTTTGAACTCAGCATTAAAATAAAAATCATGGGGTAAATTCCGAGTTGTAACATTCCCCCTTGGTTAGTAACTAAATTTATTCCAACAAGCTAATGGGTTTTTTTAAAGATATCTTTGGTCTCCTAAAGTCACACTCGTGGCTAGTTTAAAGTTTATGGCTGTCTGAGGTACCGGTTTTCGTTTTCAGTATGTTTCCATACTGTGTAATTTTTATGGGTACACTAGAATTACTGATGTTTGTACATACTTACCAAGTTATTTAAATATCCTGGTGACTCTCTGCCCAAAACACACACACATGCTCTCCTGGGAAGTGCCTGCTGCTCGCACACAGTTGACTCATGTGGTATATATTGCAGAACAGATTTTGAAGTACAAGCTGAGAACAGAGGCCCTATGCTGAGTGACTAAGATAAATTACGAAAGTTATGTTATTTCTTAGCCTACATACAGGAAACTCTGAAGTCAGCGAACCTTGGGAAAGATCAACAAATGCAAGATGCTCTTTGTAATTTTCTTTGTGCATTGTTTTCAGTGTTTTGTTTCCTCATTTCTTCTGGTTTTGTTTTTTTTTTGCTTTCTGTCCTCACTCATATCCCCAGGTCACCACCAAGCTGCCTTGGTGAGAGGCAGTGGGAGAAGATAAAAGCTTGGGACACTTCTTTTCCTTCATCTTTATCTTACTGTGCTCTGCTGGGATGCACAAGAGTTCGACATCCTCGTGGGAGGCCTCATGAAAAGCGTTTGGTGTTTGAAATGAGCTGGCAGACGTGGGAGGTGGGTTCCCCCTCAGAGCCCGGTGTGCTGTGAGCCCCACTCCGCAGCCCAGCTCTCAGATGGAGAATCAGGTCAGGGCTGTAGACCCAGGGACAGTTCCTTCTGCAAATATAGGTATTAACTAATATTTGAGTGTTTCTGTCAAATAGATCGTAACAGTGAATGTGGCACAGGAATCCTTGTTCCTTTATTTAATCATCATAATAAAAAACCCCAAACTCCAAATTAGTCTGTCTTGCAATGCTAATTATAAAGTAGGATAAATTTTAATGCTCATTTTCATTAAAAAGTTTGTTTCCTGTACAAATTTCTGAATCTGGATCTTCCCAAAGAAATACAATTATTAGTACCTCAGTGAAAAAAATTAGCTGGTGTCTAACTAATGACCTTTTGATGCTGCTGGGACTATAGTTCATATTTTTAATTTTATATGATGTCAGCAACCACTTCTGGGCGCTGGCAGTGAGTAATACCTGCCATGTACCATGGGCAAGCCCAGGAGCTCTTCAGAGATCAGCTCGGATTTTCAAAACAGCTGAAAAAGTTTTGACTCCTGGGCACACGGGAAAAGAATGTGCTTTATCAACTAAGCCCATCCCCAGTGCTTGTTTCCCAGGCTGCCTCATTTATTCAATAATTTGAAATAGTGTTGGATTAAATTTCGTCTTCCAAACCCTGTCTGCTGGAGCTGCTCGCCAGCACTGTCATTTATCAAGGGCGCTGCACACTATCCTCCTTTTGGTTGCTGCTTCTCTGGAAACCACTACCAGAGGGTGAGAGAACATAAAGAAACAAACAAACAAAAAAATAAAAAAGAAAAAATTGGCATTTTTTCTTGGAGGCGAGGAGTCCCTGGCTAACATGCTGAGTCCTTCAGTCCTCAGAAGCCAACTCCTAACCCATAGTCCTGTCAGAGTTATTTCCTAATGAAATACTGAAGGAGGAGTAAATTTACAGCTTGCTCAGGGAGAACAAGAAGCCTTTCTTTGAGTGTCTATGCTGGACCTGCTTCCTTGCTCTCTCTCTGTTTCTGATTTTTTTTTTGTTTTGTTTTGGATGCATCTCCAAACAATAATTTAAGATAAACAACATGAGCAGGAGAGCCTAGCCAAGTGGCTGAAATTACTGAACCTTTGAAAACTAAACATATGCAGGATAAATCTCCTCTGTAGCTGCAGCCTTTC
The DNA here is from genome assembly GCF_000699245.1 of Pterocles gutturalis. NCBI lineage: Eukaryota > Metazoa > Chordata > Aves > Pterocliformes > Pteroclidae > Pterocles > Pterocles gutturalis. The sequence continues at coordinate 91,285 of NW_010117941.1, forward strand.
CTACTGAAACTGGATCATTTCTTGCTGCTACAGTAAAATTTTCTGGAAATCCCACAAGGCCTCCCTGAAAGACTGATAATCCCTTACCTGCGGCAAACTGTAATGTGTTTTCCCTTGACCAAACTGTCAAGCCTTCCTTGTTGGGCTGCATTTCTTTTTCTTACCAGTTTAGGAAAGGGTATGGATTAGCCTAATAACTCGTGGGGTCATCCAGAAGTTGTTCAAGCTACTAATGTCTTTGAAAGCCTTGTGTTTGAAGCAGCCACAGTTTGTACACGGCTCGACGGATAGTTGGCTCTGCTTTTACTACCGGTAACTTTAGAAATTGCACACAGAGTCTTCCTGTAGTGACCTGCATCTGCACTTGCTCAGGTAATTTTCAAATTCGTAAATAGGCTCTTTTTAGCCACGTCACATACAAATGTTTGCCAGCCTCTATGTCCCTGGTTTGGGAAGTGTTGCTGCTGTGGCACGTGTGTAGTGACAGTAATGGCCTGGGGAGAGCTGAGTGTTTATTTCCAGCCTTGGCTTTGTACAGAGGATTTGCCGCCACGCTCTGCAGTGGCTCCTGAGATACTGAGCAATGATGTTCATAAATCAATGTCAGTAATGACTGGAGCAGAGCTGAAATGGATCCTGCTAGCTCCTTGTGAGATAGGGAGTCCAGCAGGGAAAGCAGGCGTGGGAGGTAGATGGAGCGGGTGTTTTAACTCTGCACAGCCACCGGTGCGGGGCCATGAGCAACCTGCTTCAAATCCCTCTGCTCCCCTTCTGGTCATGAGGTGTTCACCTGGAGGGTGTCACCAATATGCACAATAATTGATTGCAACTTCAGTCAGCAAAGTCCTTGGCTGCCTCTCACTGGGAATGCTTCAATACCACTGTTTCTACCTCACTCTCCTTTTCTGAGACAATCTGAGATGCAGCAAAGCTCCGCAATAGTAAGTACACAGTAAATAGTGAAAAGCGTATTTATCTCTTAGGTGAACCTACGTGCAACTGGTGATGCACCCCTGCTGTGTTAGGAGTTGTTGCAGCACGTATGTGTTTGTGCATTCCTTTGGCCACCCACAAACCCTGTTTTATTCACCCGAGCTGCGGTTTTCTTAATCTTGGCACTCTTCAGCATTTACTGTGCCTGAGACTGACTTTCTTGAGCAGCTAAAGGATTTCAGCCAGCTGTGTCTCACCCGTACTGGTCAGATGGGCATTAGTCTGACCCTTCTTCCCCCAGGTGGTCTCCCTTTGGTCAGGAGATGCTGTCCTTATTCACTGACTGCAGCCTCTGCCTCTCGAGTTACTGTTCTTCCCCCAGTAACTTGTGTCTGTGCTGGTTTCACGTTTCCTTCCTGAGCAGGTTCATCCCTCAGCCTTGCAGCAAGTTCTTTTTTTTTTTAATTTTTTTTTTTTTTTTTTCTGAATACTAAATCCTGGGTGTCTCCTCCCCAGTCTGAATCCCTGCAGAATGTATGTATAAATTTTGAGCTTTGGTTGCTTTGTGCATAGGCAAAGAGTTCTGTTCCAGGCATCATCTGCTGTCTAGAAAGCGCTGTCTAAACAGATCAAAGGAAGCATTGCAATGTTAAGACTTGGCCATGGTCCCAGTCCCTTACGGTCTTCAAGCCATCCTCCTGGAGCAGCTGCTTGTGGAGCTTCCACCAGGTGCCTACAACGAGGATTTGACACCATGCCACTTGGCACTCGGCCCCCGGCATTATGGGCTAGAGAAAGCAGCAGAGGCTTATTCCTGCTAGAGCAGACACTTTCCAGGTACTCTTTCCTTGATCCCTCTGTCTGTCTTCTTTATCCCAAAGAGCAGGAAAATCATGATAGAATTAAAATGGGATTTGCTTGCTGCAAAATCCTTAGCAGCTGTCTCCTCAAAAGCTGAATGTTTTAGCAACCCTCCTATGAGCATCCAAGAAGTCGGTGGTGAGGTACAGTGGTTGCTTTTTGACAAGATAAGGACTCGTCATATCCCTCTCTCCTTTCTCTTTATGCTGGTAACTTCCATGCTCTCATTTCCTTAAGAATCCTAGGTGGGTTAAACATGAACCATGTCAAACATTTCTGTTCTTCATAAGTTTGCAATAAAGAACAGAAATTCCTTATCAGTTATCCTTATCTTGGAAGCTGAGAATAGCAGATGGAGATCGAAGACACCAGGATCATATTGGTCACATTGGATCAGATCAGATATCTGTCTAGCCCTGGTTCCTGTCTCTGCCAGTGGCTGGGAGCTTATGCCTATGGAAAAGTGAGTAAAAAGGCAAGTACATCATAATACTTCTGCCTACTCTGCCAGCCTGCATCCAGCAAGCTATGTCTCAGGCATGTCCTTAGTTGTGAGCTGATTTCTTTCCATTTTGTAGCCCTCAGTGAATTTTTCAGTGACCTGGCCCAACCCTTTTTGAATCTGTGAAAAATTTGGTCAAGTGTGACATCCTTGGCACGGTGTTAGAATGCAACATCCGTGGCAAGCTGTTACATGGTTCAACTACATGCTGGATGAAAGAACAGTTTTCTGCCACAGATTCTGTGATCTTGATCATGGCATTTTGTTTCCCTGTATATAAAACAGGGATTACATGTTCCTAGTTTCATGGGGAATTGGGAGGATAATATTTACAGGTCGTTCAAATACTGAGGCTGTGAGATTCATAGAAACATACATAATAAAGTAATTTGTTCTTAATCTGATTCCTTTCTGGCTTCCAACAGACCAAACCATAAAACCACACTGCCTTTCTTTTAATTCTTTGTAATCAAGTTTCTCTTTATCATAAAGAAAACAAAAAAGCATAGGCAGATCTCTGTTGTCTTTATCATATCTCATATTTGTGCTGGACTGTCTCTTAGTGTGGGTTTTCCGGCATTTCACTCCAAGATACAGGATGCTGTTGTACCTTTCATGAGATATCATTAATAAAAACTGCAGTGGAGTACTAAATGTCAGCTTTGTGAGCAGGGTGCCTGACAGCTGCTAACGAACCCAGCAGACGATACTGCAGTTGAGGTCATCTTCAAGTAATGTGAGCTCTTAGCTCTGAGTCAAAGAGCGCTGAGACTCATTAATGAAAGGCACAGGCCACCTGAGAGTTCCTGGGTTCAGCAAGAATACGCAGTCCTCGTCACGTTCAAACACGAGACTCCTCCATAACCAAGTTTGAAAAAGAGAGTCTGGTGTTTCACTGATGAAAGAGTCTGAACATGTCTCCTTCCCGGGGCCGGCTCAGGCTGTAATGCTTATCTCCAGAAAGGAGAAAAGAAAGGGGAGGAGAGAAATAAATGCCGCCTTGGTGTTGGGTCTGTCCTGCTTGATGGAACATTCTTCAGGGTGGGTGACACTCAGTGAAATGTTTTCAAAATGAGTGAGTTCCTGTATTTCAGTGGGTTTTTAATTCGTTCTACCAAAAAAAAAAAAAAGCTATGAGTATTCATGCTATGAAATGTGAAGTTGTCCTGTCTGCTCTGTTCACGCAGAGCAGAAGCTTTAAAGGGTTGCTTTATCTGTGCCTTCCGTTTTCTCTAAAAGTGAGAAGGCATTCGTGCACCTTTTCATTTGTAACTTTATGGCACTCCATGTTTGCGGCAGAAGTTAGATAATCTAATTGATGTGTAGTCAACCAGTGACTGTAAATCCCTCGCATTCCTCATGAGCAATTTATAGAGGTCTGGGAGTTCACTCCGTGGGCTGCCATGTAGGCTTCAGCCTGGCCCGGAGACCCACTGGCCACAGTGTGGGATTAAAACTGGTTAGAACCACTGGACTTGATATCTTCTGTTGTTTCAGAGTGCAGGAAGGTGTTAGCTCTTTAGTGGAAATGGGTGGCTGATGAGAGCAGTCTCCAAACAGCAGCAAATGCCTGCAGACTGTGGAATCTGAAATGGGGAGCTCTGATCTTGCAGGTGATGGACCAGTTCTGGTCAGGGCTGGGAGCCCCATCGATGGGAGGCGTCAGTCTATGAGTGGGAGTAGTGCTTCATTGTAGCTCTGCGTTTATTTAGCCCAATCTACTGCAATAACAGGAAGGGGAGGTTTCACTCTGTCTCTTCTTGGTCCTGTCTGAGATGGAGATTTGGAAATTTAGAATAAAGGTGATATGAATTGTTTATGTTTGTCTTTGTTGCTGTTAGTGCATTTGAAGTCCTTGTTATTGCTTCAGTTTTGATCACTTGAAGATCTAACAATTCATTTAGAATTAAGGGCAGTCTCTGCTCCTTCCCAGTTCTGGTGTTGGAAAAATATTGAAAGAAGTGAATTACACCCCCAACCAACCTCAAACTCATCTCTGTCTGGAAAAAGAAATGGGGAAAAGGAATACATATGCACTGGTGCATCAGTTTTGGATCCAGCCCCACAGATGGGTTTGGTTGCTTCGTGTTCATCCCTCGTTACCAGTTATATCTTGTGAATTTCCAAGTGAAGCCCAGTTATCATCATCCGCACACAAAACCCCATAACCCTTAGTTATTAATTCCTTCTTCCCACAGACCTGTCTCTCCATAAATCTTAGGCCTGGAATCTCTCTTCTCCCCCTGCTCCCACCTCTATTTTAAATTAAACACATTCCAGAGAGAGGCCAGGAGCTGTCAGGAAGCTCTGCATTGATGGGGTTTCCTTTGGGATGTGCAGGCTGATGAGACGCCTGCCTGCATTTCTCCAGCCTACGGCAATGAGTAAGGAGAGACATCGGCCCGTGGCATCAGCACTCCTTGTTCTGCTCCAGAACCACTTTCATGTTCCTTGTTCACTGGCAGTGAGTAGTGGAGGGTCCATGTAGACAACAGTCGAGAATAGGATTGCTGGTCTAATGGACAAATACATCAGTGGGCTTCGGAGCGAGCTCCACAACACTGCTGGGGACACTGGGCTGTGATCAGACAGCTCGCCTTCACCCTGCTGGCTGTTGCTGCAGTAGGATCTCTCTTATTTCCTGGTTGACGCAAAACTAAAAGGGATCGATTTTGCATGGAGTAAAATATCTGGAGCTGTGCATAAGTGAGCCTTTGTCTGTGCGGAGGTCAGCAGAGCCCTTATTTCTGTTGTGTGTGTGTCCGTTATCCAGCCTCACGTGGGGCTCACCTTGGTCACGATAGTGAGGTATTGGTGTCTAAAATTTAACTTGTTATCCTCTATAATGTGAGGACTTTTTCTTCAGAACCAGTGCTTATCCAGGCATTCTTCATCCTGTGAAGATGCAGTTGGTCTAACATGTGATGCTTGCTCATTCTGAAAGTCATTGTCTTTATTCAGGCAACTTCTCTGATTTAAGAATCTGCATTTTCACTTCAGATTATGCTATGGATTCTTTCTTACTGTATTGTTTTGTTCAATACAATAATTAATGTTTGCTCATTACCATGTTATTAATTATTCTATGTGTGTAAGTTTTCTATTCCGTATTAGAGTTTGTTCTTTGTTTTCACGGTTTTAAAACACAGAGCAGAACCTGAACTGAGGTGGAGCCCTACGGAGCCCCATTCAGCACATCCTTCCACTGCGACAGGGAAACTCTGATAGCTGCTGCGCGGTTCTGCGGTCAGTTTGCCAGTGCCCCCTGTAGCAGACTCGTGCAGACTCTACATCCTTAGTTGCCTTATGAAAATATCACAAAAAACCCTCGGACTAAAGCCATACCAAAATCAAGATATGTGCAAACTGTTATTTTGATTCTGTTCTCAAGGGGCCTGGTATTTCATCAGAGAAGGAAATTAGATTGATTTGACATGATTTGTTCTTGACAGATGTATGTTGGTTGTTAAGTGGTTTGATTGTTATCTTCCAGGTACCTATAAATAGTCTGATTACTTACTGCTGCATTTTTCTGTGTATCAATATAAAAATAGCTGGCTTCTGTTTTCCCTTTTTAAAGATAAGCATCACACCCTCTGCCCAGACTCCTGGTCTCATATTGTCCTTCAAAAGTTCTTGAACGTGTTCAACTGGTGGCTCACCAGAGGACTTTCTAAGTGCTCTCAAGATACTGTGGCTCAGGCAATCAGAAACTTAGAGATCACCTTCATAAGTGAAATATTTAATAAGATTTTGTCCTTTGATTCTGTGTTTGTGAGTGAAACATCATAAAACCTCTCTGAAAATTAGGGACCCCTTTTCATTTTTTAATTTACAGCTCTACCTCGATCATCCCCAGACACTCAGCCTCCTGGCTGGGTGAGTCTGTACCAATGCATTTCGGGTTTTTTTTCCCCCAGAAGAGACTGTAAAAGAACCTGAGAAACTGGTAAAAGGATCTTAAGGACACTGATTGAAGTCAGCCCAAGTACGGCAAGAGAAAGTCCCAAGGTTCTATGTAGCGGAGAGCCGGCTAAGAAAGAACGTAGTGAATCAGCGGATATCCTACCTATTAATTTTGCACTTTATGTTTGGGTTTACTGGATTCTTTTTACTGTAGCACTTTAACACAATAACTGGTGTCAAACATTTTAACTTTCTCAAAGAAGTCCAAATAATTTTAACAGATGACTTGATCGTTTGTGCCAGTGAGCGTATGCTTTGGTCTCTGTGCAGTTTCCCTTTGAAAGAGTGCCCAGTCCTACATGATAACAGCTGAAGGCACAACGTGATTTGATCAGAATTTTCAAACATCTTGAGGGATCTAAGGTTTGTTCCATCAAGAAGAACTACTTTTTGTTTTTCCTTTATTTCTGCCTCTTAAAAATCTGTAAGGAAGAAGAAGAAGAAAAAAATAACCACAAAGCCAACCCTTAATTTATATTTAGAAGCTGACTTTTCTCTTTGAATCCCTTTCTGGCTTAGCCAAACTTGGAGCCCCGGCTGGCAGCTGTGAGTTTGTACCATCGATTTCCATGTAAATATTCCTCAGATAATTACCTGAGGGACCGCGTTTCAAACCGCAATGCATGGCTCGCAGCCAAGGCGATAGAGATCTGGCATTGTGTGGGAAGAAGGGTCAGTGCAAACCAAACATGAGCCCCATTCCCACATGAAAAGGAAATAAAACCTCCACGTGCAAGCATGTGGAGAAGCTTCTCGTTAGTCCCTTAACTAAACATAACCAAGGAGGAAAAATAGCGCTGGCAAGAAAATACAAGTATGTTTATTGGCCGTTTGGTGCCCAGCAGGTCTCAAGCTCTTGCGCGTTGCGTTTTTCATTAATGCTGCACTGGAAACCCTTGCTGCCTGTTTGGTTTAAGAGCTGAAAATCCTTTATGTGCTGGAGGCATGAATAAAAAGTTGGTAGCAGTGAACATAAAAAGCAAAGGTTAATGTATATCATGTATGGCTGTGAGCTCCTTGGGTGGAAATCTGAAAGCTGGGGTTGTGCTGTGGTCCCCACACAGGCATTGAAGAAAAATAGGTTCCTCCAGCCTGTCTGAACTAGCTCGGAGGTCTGTCACAGTGATGTGAGTCACCTGCCCCTTGCCTTTGAGCGTGAAGAGAGGCTGGGGTGACTATCTTGGAATGTCTTCCAGGTGGCTAAATTAGGGCAGGTAAATCCTACACTTGTGATGTAGGCAGGGACTATAGTCAGGAACAGGTTGCCCAGAGAAGCTGTGGATGCCCCATTCCTGGAGGGAAGGGGATGGAGGCCAGGCTGGATGAGGCTTTGGGCAACCTGGGCTGGTGGGAGGTGTCCCTGCCCATGGCAAGGGGTTGGAACTCGATGATCTTGAAGGCCCTTTCCAACCCAAACCATCCTGTGATTCTGTGACTGGTGTCTTGCAGATAGCGGTGCTTCAGAGGAAATTTGTCTGGGGGAAGTAGGATGTCAGTATATGCCATCGTGTCCTGTCAAGCTGGTAAAATCAAAACTGTCAGGAGTGGTTCTAAAGGCCCTGGGGTGCTGGGCATGTTCCCCTTGTCCAGGATGTAAATCCTACTGTCTGGTTTCTTTTCTACCAAAAAGAGCACAGGGATAAGCCCAGTTTTTATGGCCAAATTGTTTCAGTAGCTTGTTCAACAAGGGACTCCTGTCGTCTCGGCTGTAATCATCGAATGGTCAGGGTTGGGAAGGACCTTAAAGCTCATCGAGTAATCTTCCTCACTGTCACTCTGTCAAGAAATGGTTGAATTTTGATGTGCGTGGAGTGGCTCTTCGCTATAATGGGGACCTGCAGGTGTGGTGATGGAGGTGTGCTTGTGTTCAAAGCGCTGCGGGGGAAGGAAGCACCGCGTTTCCCGACCTAGCTGTCAGGTTGACTTACCACCGTACATTGTCACTTGTTCCACCCAGGAAAGTCACAGATCCTTGACTTGGTGACATGTCCAGTGTGCCAGCTGCGAATCCACGCCGGGAGTGGAAGGCAGGAATTCTTCCCATATAGAAATCGTAGGCAGTGTAATCTGAATGGCTATATTTAGGCATTTAAACCACAACTAACTGAGTGCCCCCAGTGTAACAGAGCAAAAGGGGTGTGAGGAAGTAGCAAAGTATTTGTCCCACATAAAGACTAAATATCTGTTATCAGCAATCTCTTTGGCCTGCTTCCTCTGTTGTTTCTTTCCCTCTGGAGATCTGGCAATTGGATTGATTTGCTGCCTGACTCACTGTCTTAGATTGAGATACTGAGAATTGCTGACAGTATTAATAAAATTAGCATTAGGGAGGATGTTTGAACATTTGCCTTTGACGTTTTTAAGGGAGAGAGCTGACATTTAGTCTAAATTAAAATGTTACTGAATTGCCTTCCCCCCCCCTTGCCCCTGACCAAAGTCTTGATTTCATCTGAAAACTTGGTCTGGAATTAAGAATTTTGAGTTGCAAGTTTTGGTCTTTCTCTTTGCTGAGAACCTCTGGTTAGTTAAGTAAGCACTGGATAATTAACAGAGTTCTTGGGAGAAATATTTTCACAAACCTGTAAGATAAATGTAATACAAGTGTCTGTAGCAGTACTGTTTTATGATAGTGAGGATTATTTTTTTTCTATCTTGGGTGATGTAGAGGTCAAACTGAAATAATGGTCTGAACGTCACAATCTAAGGACAGGCAAAGATCTAGTCTTTATTTTTCAAGAATGGTTTGTATCATTGCTTTTAAATGCAGTTGCCTGGTCTTTAGGTTATGTGATTAACTTTTGTTCCCTTTGGGAAATGACTGAATTCAGGAGACGTTTGTTTCATGTCGTAACTGCTCTTCATACATCCAGCTCTCCGCTTTCAGGTGGTGTGGTTTATCCCCAGGTGAAAGCAGTGGGCTTAACTTTGGTTTTGCTCTGGTCTGCAGGAAGATAGCTTTCCAATAGTCATATTATAAGCAATTTACAGTAGCCATTAAAAGTTTTCATTCAGGTATTTGTTACTTTGAGATCTTTGCTTAGTGTCCCTGCAAGCCTTCTTTAAAGTTTCCTTCCCGTAACCCTCGCAGCAAGCACTGGAGCTGCTGCTACCGCTGAGTGTCCACATAAAATGTTGAAAGCATTTGAAAGATATTGCAAACATTAACACTTCTTGGAAGTTGCATCCTTTCAAAGGACACGGCGAAAGACTGCAGTTTAAGAAAGTCCAGCTCTGCTGTGGAGCAAGTGCACTGCTGAAGTCACCTCCCTGCCAGCCTGTTCCCTTGGCTGGTGGGTACATAAGCTTTTGGGCTGGAACTGGCATTGCTTTGTGCATATATCGAGACCATATACGCGGGCTATACACTGTCGTTAGCAGAACTAGTTACTCCTCAGTGGGTTTTTATGTTGGGGAATTGCTGGAAGAGCTCAAACAGAAAGTCTGTGCCAGTCATAGCTGTCCATCTGTGCAGCTGAATTCTTGCTACCTTTAATGAAGGGTGAGTGCCAGAATCTATAGAACTTTTTCTGCTCCCCTATAGACAGCATTGCTTGTTCTGTCCAACAAAAGGTTGCTGTTCTCTTATTCATTTTTTCCCTTTCTCTTTCTCTGACTGGAAAAAGTATAAATTATTTTAGTGCAGAATTTTTGGAAGGTTTTCTCCCCCTCCCCCATTTCCTGAAAAGCTTGTGTACACAGTGAGACACTCATAAGCTTTTCTGAGATAAGAGTTTAATTTATTTATGCTTCATTGTTCCAGGCATGGCTACAGACTGGTTTGGAAATTTGCTGTTCCAACTTTAACAGGTCACCGCATAGAAGGGAGCAGCTGGATTTTCCTCCAGAGCAGCCGTCAGCTGTTGAAAATCTCTTGATACTTCCCTGGCTTCTCCAGATTCAGCATTAACTTCTCCTTCCTGTAACAGGAATTATGCTACGTGCTGTAGACTCTCTAGCTAGCGAAAGGAGTACGGCGTCGACAGCAGTTTCTGGTGGGGCTGGCAGAGGGCACACCATTGCTCTGACTCCTTTTCACCTTCATAAGGACAAAGTGTGAGAGACAAAAACTCTCCAACCCCAGCACGTCACAATGTTTCTGAAGTAACTTGTATGGCTCAAGCAAGTAGGCAATGAGTTCAAAGTCAAGAAAGGCAAATTCTTCTGCATGGTATTCCATTGCTTTTCCTTCTCACCTCTTCCCCTCTTAAAAAGAGCCTCACCCATTATGTAGTCAATGTTCCAGTCAGATAGCTGAGGGATGAAGGCAGCAGCCCCATTTCTCATCTCACACTGACTGTATGGCAGGATAATTGTTGGCTTCGATGATGTTAGTCCTGATTTGCGCTGTTAGAATGACCCATATGTTAAATCTGTATCATGACGAATACAGAATATGTAATATGGCCAAGTAACTTTGCCATGAGAACAGTATTTCTGAGTTGCTTGACTTCAGAATACAATAGTGAAAACATCGTCTCGCATTAAGTACCACTTAAGTAATGTAAGCTGTGAGAGAGAGAAATTCAAGCAACTTGCTCCTTTGGTCTGGGTGTTTTACTGAGAACTAAGTCAGAGTGGCATAACTGGTGACTTTTTTTGAGAAGTTGAGTTGTTGGTTGCCCCTCGTCTAGGCTGGATGGTGCTTACTGAGATTTGTCCTTCAACACCAGCTGAGATATTGAAAGCAGGTTTTCTGCTTGATCTTTCTTTTTATCAGAGTGCTTCTTGCTATGAACTTTGCACTGTAAGTTGTCAGTCTTGTGTGTCTCTAAAGGCTGGGGGCAAAGCTGTGATACAGAAACTGTAAATGCAGGAGTGTCCCCAGGCGAACACTGCTGTGGGCTGCTGTCAGCTTACAATTCTTAAACTCTGCAGGGATTTGATTGATGGACATTTTGCATATAGTCACAACCAGTACAGTTTTTTTTCGTATAACTAAAACTTGTTATGGGAAGAGAATAAAGTGAGAAGGGGAAAGAACCCATACAGTTACTACTGCTGGTTAGCAGAACTGGCAATTTATGACCTGCGAAAAACACGGGGAAAGAACTGAAAAGTCAGGAGGGAAGAGTTACTAGCCATGACGTCATTAACTCAGTTAATATAAAACTTTATATGTTCACAATGGGAGACTTGTCTGTTGAGTTGATGGTAAAAGGGAGTGGATCCTGCCTTGGTGTAAATCGGCGTGGTTCCACCTTGGACATGTCAGAATTTTTGCTAGCCTTTTGTGTGGTTTTGTCCAGGCTAGGAGAGCCTCGGTTCTGCAAGGTAAGCGTGACCTTTTCCTCCTAGCTTTTCAGGTTCAGATATAAGAGAGAGGATGTAAAATATGTAGCTAGCCATGTAGGTAGCAAGTAGCTTGAAGTAACTCAAAATGAAGTTCCCCGATTCTTTTGATGCACTGTGGACTATTTACAGGCACTTTGTCTCTCTCCCATATTCTGAACTCTGAGCTGTTCATTAGGAGGGAAGAAAGAAAAAGCGGTTTCCTCTACTTAAGGCACTTAATCACATTTCTGAGATCCACAGATGCAACCCCCTGAATGGCCTGCTGAATTTGAGACTCTTAGCTCTCCCCGGAGGATATTAGGGGATCATCGTTCACACATCGAGCTTCTGTTATGATGAATGGGATTATTAGAGAAAATCCCCTTGTGCATCGGTGGATCTAAAATCATGTGGTTCTTTTGCCTATGCATTTACACTCCAATTCACAAACTAAAACAGCTGGACTAGCATAGGCAAGGCCAAGTTATCTGGGGGAGGGGTACACTATGTTTTGCTAGCAAAGTGGTCATGGCTTGGGCAGCATTTTGTGGTTTGTCCAAATGTGAGGTTGTCTTGGTTTACATGGGGGAAGGTCATCACAAAAAATGTTCTGAATAATGATTGTTTTTGAAGTACATGTCAATGTTCTCATATGAGGTGTGACTTTGTGGTATAACTTTCCTTCTGAAATTTTTCACAGTGTGCTCAGAACACCCCATGTCCTGGCCAACACTAGACATAATCGCTTGTTAATGGAAAAATGATGAGGGAAATTGGTAGCCCTCTATAGAATGAAATATTCCATGGACATCTGGTGTTATATGCATGTATCCAAGGGGTGTGAAATAAGAAAGCAATTGTCTGTGTCCCCAGGGAACTGTAACCCTGTCAGTAATATTTTTGTTCAGGGAATGTGGCAGGGAAGGGTGCCTTCACTTGTGAAAAGTATGGACAGTGTTAGTGTTGGGGCAGAGGATTCTCCTGCCTACACTGTGAGTGAGAACTGAGGACACGTTGTCTTATGCAAAGGCTGATGTGAATGGAGTGATCTGTCCCATCCAAATGTAAGAAGGGGGTGGCTGGGCAGATATTTCAGCCACTGACTAACTGAAACATCAGCCGACCTTCAGAGATTAAAAGAAAATGTAATTTACTCTCCTGTAAGCAGAATGAGAATTCCATCTGCATTCCCATCCTGTGATTTTGAGTTAATCTTCCACTGGCTAGTGATTTCTGAGGAGCTATAGATTGAATCCAGGCACACTAGCTAGCTAAGTCTAATTTCCGAGTGGGGGGTATTTTTTGTTTGGGTTTTTTGAAAATTTTTTATTTTCCTTTCAAATTCCTTCAATACTTAAAGGACAAATGGATTCTCAGGCATTAATTTAAAATACTGCTACTAATAATAACAACCTAACGTGTGCCATTTGGCAAAAGTTGAGAATCAGCGATGATGAAAGATGAAACTGCCCCAAGTTTCTTGGCAAAGGTGATGTAGGCAAGTATTTCAAAGGTCATTTCAATTTTGAAATTTGCTTCCTTGGAGATTGTGCTGTGGTAACGTTTACCTTCTAGATGTTATCAGAGAAGCGCTGGAATTTCATAGTAACTGAAATTAAAGAATTTTAGGATGTAGAGTCTGGCCTTTAAAGCTATCCCCCGTCCTGCTGTTCTCGTTAGCCTTGCCGGTCTTACAGGCGTTTGCTGATCAGTCCAGTCCTAGCATTTCTCATACAACATGTTACATCGCAAGCTCAAAATGATTTGGTTGTCCTAATTCCCTGATAACAGGCTTGGCGCTTGTCCTATTTGTCACCTGTTGGCCCTTCAATAAGCTTTTGTGGTTTTAATTTTCTTTTTAAAAAGCAAACATAAAGCCAACTTTGCTTGTCTACTAATTGACTTTGCAAGTTAAATAGTGCTCTGTTACTGAACAGCAGTGCTTCAGTAGCACCGAGAGACCGCTCAGCCCAGGGCCCTGCGTAAGCGTTGAACAAACTCACAGATACAGCAAGACTTGCCAGATGGCAGCTTCTGCAGCCCTAAACATTCCCTTTTTTGCATGGGAATAATGGAGACCTTGAAGAAGTGCTGCATTGACAGATTTGGCAAAATGTGTCTTATGTAAGGAACAGTTACTAACAGCTGAAACCTCTTCTCTCCCAGCCTTATTTCTTCTCTCGATAGGAGGGCTACCCAACTTGTGTTTTCTGAGATCAGCTGAAGTCTGCTTGTTTTTTCCTGTGCTCCATTGGGTAAGCCTCTTGCCAAATGTGCTTGCCCCTGACCCTGTGTGCCACCTTCATTGGTGGCACAGGAGCTGCTGCCCCGAAAGACTGGGAGAATGGGCTGTAATGTGGAACGAGGGATTTGTGAAGTGATCAGAGCTGGTGTTGCTGTTCCAGACTTTGATTGCTCTGTTCTGGTTGGGACTGGAGAGGACTTGCTTGTTTGAATGCGGTGCTGGGTTTTGGAAAGCTTTCTTAACAGGGGCTTGCTTCACGCGGAAACAAGCTTGTAAAGCCTTTGGGTCTGCTATAGCTCAAGGGTAGCAATGTAGGAAACAAAGTATCTTTTAAGTTTTCTGTGCACCTTTTGATACTATCTGAATTTTAATGTTGCATAACATAGTTGCAGAACATAAAACTCTTGTTGCTTTTGGTTATTCGATGAGTTCAGCAATTCCAACTTTATCCACTATTTCTAGTCTTGAATTCTGACCTGTAGCTTACTGGGTGAGCAGGAAGGCTGTAACCCAAGCACTAGTAGGAAATTTATTTGTACTTTTTCACATGCAGCTGTCTTGAATCTCACTGCCACTCTTGGGAGCAGCATCTTGAGAGCAGCTCTTGGTGTGTTGTGCTCTTGCAATTGGCTGTATCCTGTACCTCAGTGAGGGGGAAGTAAAATCTCTTTTCATTGGAAAAAGAGGGCTTGTGTGAAAGCTTTAACTCTGGGAATGGCCTTTTGTAAGAGGTCATGAAAGGAGATGGCTGCAAGTTGACCTGTTCTCTTAGAAGTCATCAAGTGGCTACTCTGATCTCCAAATCAGAAATGGAGCACCTGTTTCTCTGAGCAGATGGAAATACCCCAGGGTACGGTCAGATTTCTAAGAAGTTTCAACACCTACTTACTGTGTTCCTTTCCTTATCTCCCTCCAGCAATCAGAGGTCACGTGGAACACCTTTTTTCATGGAGTCAAGACACAGATTAAAAAACCCACTGCAGTAGGTTGTGAACATGTTTCTGTTTTGGCTTGAAGACAAATTTTATTGGTAAAATCTTGGGCAATGGATTTTTAGGCTCTGACTGGGTGCCTGGGCTGCGTTTCTTTGAACTGTCTTTTAGAGGAACTGCAGCTGTATACATGGATGAAGACTGTGGAAAGAAGCTATAAATATGGCTTTATTAAGGTGGGTTTTTAAATCAAAGTGACTTTTTTGAAATATTTTAATGAACCCTAAAAACTATTTTCCAGTTCTTTCCAATAGCTATGTTACTTTTCAGCAGTTGGGAGAGGGATGTTATTGGGGGAACTGTGGCCATTGTGTATATGACAGTGGATGGGACAGTGCCTTTTCCATGAGCCTCTTTAACCTTGACTGGACAGACAACTTAAAATGACCAGGGGCGCTAATTTCATGGTGCAAAATGTATCTAGGTATTACAGAGCTGGACAGATACTCCTGGGATGGTGTTGGGGTTTGAGGAGTGAGGAATTTGTGGGCATTTGGAGACATTTCCTGTTGCACTGCAGCTTTTTTCAATGGGCAGTGGTGGATTGTGCCTTACCAAGAATGTGACAAGCTCACTCAATATATGCTTTCTTGCTAGAACTTAATTGAAAACAACGATTTAGCACATAAAAATGTGCTAGCATAGCTTGATGATGGTTTAGTGCCTTATATTCCCCTCATGTTCTTGTCACAGATGGTTTAGAGTCTCTTTGCTTAAGTACACGTGGCAGGTATCTGAAGTCCATAAGCCAACTGGTACTTTGAGTTGCCTGTCCTGGGAGTTGCACGTGGGTTCTCTGAGCACCACTGGACTCTTGTTTCCTTAGCAGCTGGGAGCTAATGAAACTGTAGAAGAAGCTAGGGCTTTGCATCAGAAAAGACACCTCCATTCCAGCTTAAACACAGCTCCATCTCTCCATGTCTCGATGACTCCAAAGTTGGCTTCAGTGAAA
This sequence comes from Pterocles gutturalis, assembly GCF_000699245.1. NCBI lineage: Eukaryota > Metazoa > Chordata > Aves > Pterocliformes > Pteroclidae > Pterocles > Pterocles gutturalis. The sequence continues at coordinate 107,007 of NW_010117941.1, forward strand.
ACCAAACAGACTTAGATTGAAACAGGGCAGCCAAGAGAGTGGAGCAAGGGATAGGCGGAGGGGTGTGGGTGGTCATTGGAAAGTCAGGGCTAAACCGCTGGCAGTTCTGCCTTGCTTATTCTCCACCATAAGGGCATGTCTTTGAGGAGAACACCGGACAAGGTTCTTCACTGAAGCCTAAGGCCATAGCATGAAGGAAATTGTTCAGAAAGCTGCTCGGTAATAGTCCAAAGAGAGTAAAAATAGCTGTGATGGAAGGAGTTTTCCTCTCGGCACAGACACAAGGGTATGTGCCTACGCATCTGTGTAAATGAATGTGTAAAAGAAAAGCATGGGAGTACCTCATCCAGCGGTGGTCTGAGCTGGGATTTCCATTCAGCAGAGCCTGATGTGAAGAGGCTTTGTACCAACCACAGTGTTCTGTTTTAGGAGGCAGAGGTGTTCCATCCAAACTGTACCACCATGGTAAAAATGCTTTTGTTTTTGGCACAAAGGTAACTACCTCTTTTGTTTTTCTTTTTTTTTTTTTTTTTCCCCAAGTGTCACATTTTACCCACTTGCAGTTTCCTGCTTGTATGTTTTGGCTTTGGACCAGGACCTGGGGCTATGTGTGCTCATCTGGTTTTGATAAAACATTGAACTTAGACAATACATCTTCTTGGACATTTCTTCCTGTTAGATTCAAGTGTGATACAAAGCAACCAGTACTTGATCAGTAGCAGACACTGTTTTTACCAAGCATTGTTGAATGTTCATTAGCCACAAAAGGATTGTAGAGAAAATTTGCCACAGCACAGAGGAGTACAGGTAGGTGCTTTCCTCTTCTGAGCCCTTCTTTTAGCCACTTTAGCAAAGCCCTAGGCTGTAGAGTGTGGTGCCCTCTTGAAGTCCATATTCACATACCAGGCTATAACATCTAAGTTATTTGGCTGGTGTTTATCTTGCTTCTTTTACAATCTTGTTAGTCTGCTGAGAGATAAAATGCTTGTAAGATATTGAACAGCGGCAGATGAATGGGAGTGGCAACCTCATTAAAAACCATCTCCTCGTCCCGACATTTAGGTGGTATTTAATTAACATGAGAATTTGCAATACAATAATACATTGGGTAAAAAGCTGAGTAAAAATAGCATTTCTCATGGTCTGCCCAAGGAGCATACTTGAGCTCTGTTACTATAGTGAGTCTGTCAGCCTCTGCTATATGCTTAATGTCCCTCATATACTCAAGGAAAGGCTGTCCCACATCCACATTTAGTAGACAGTGATCTAAAACATGAAGAAAGGTATTCATCTCACTGAAGTTCATCTGTCTGCCTGTTTACCTGTGTATCTAGTGCTCATTTACACCAGTCATCTAGGCTTCCCCTTGGAGGAGAGGGAGCTGGAGTAGGAAGAGGGACAAACAGGGATATCTCCAGAGGGCTGAACATCCCTGCCTGACCTGCATTCCAGAGGGTTGAGCATCCCTGCCTGATTTCCATGCCTGGCCTGGACTGTGGTGTATTTCCACTGTCATGGTGCAGCACTGTGTTAGTGATGCTGAACGAGCTTGGGACAGCTGTTATGTCTATGTGTTAGCACCCTCCTGCACAGAAAATTGCTTTAAATCCAGGTATTGGTGTAGTTCTGCCTACTTAAGTTGTTTAAATTAAGTTGTTTCTGGTGCTATTGGAAAGCCTGTGTCGCACAGGAAGATTAAAAGTACTCAGACTTACAGACTGTCATTGTCGGAGGTTTTAGCCTGACCTCAGGATATGATGGACATGTTTATCTAGTGTGAGAGATGCTGGGAGGCACTGCATGGACCTCTTTGTTCTCAGATTTTTTTATCTCTTTATGTCTCATCTCCCTTCCCTTCATCCAGCGGGCTGAGATGAAAGTTGCGTGCGCCTGTCTGCAAGCTTCCTGATAGACCCAATTAAAATGCCTCATTCTTGTAGCATATGTGAGGGTTGAGCTGTTGAACCCATTGAGCTGGACGGTTACAATCCTGGAGCTTTTTTCTGTCCTGGTTCTGGGATTATGGGTATTCAAAACTGAGATTGAACACTTAAACTTGTATGGGAAAGGCTGGCAGAACTCAACATGCTGTTCAGTTTTCAGCAAATTTTTGCTCAATGTGGAATTGAAAATTGCAATCTTAAATACTATACTCCAGTAAATAAATGTGGTAGAATCCCATTTAATTTGTATGGGTTGTACCCTCTAAAATCCTCTAGGCTATTTGAACAGATTGCAAGCCAAAAACCAGAGCTTTTTTCCCAATTTTCCAGCTGTGCACATCCATCCTTGCATATTAAAAAGACTAAGTCCTCTTATACCTTTTTTTTTGTCTCCTGTATCTTGACCAATTTGCTACAATTGTCAAAGATCTGGTTCTCTAACAAGTGTTTTTTTCATCATATCTTAATCCTCAAAGACAAGAGATAACTCTCAAAGTAAGAGTTGACTACAGTTTTCTCAGTGACACTGAAACATATGATACACCCCCATTAGACCTGTCGGCAGGTCCTGAGATTAGAAGGCAGCTAACCTTGTTCATTAATGATACATAGGATGAGGGGGGGAATCCTGCTTATACTCCCTGTATTGAGTGTTCCACTGATTATAATGAGATTTTATTTTTGCTGGTGCCATGTGAATATGGAACAAGAAGAAATACACAACAGAGGTTCCATTTTTTTGAAGCGTCACTCATCTAAGCCATCTCTGATTTTAAAAAATGAAGTTGCTTTTAGAGAAACCATGCAAAACCGTTGTCAAGACTTATATGAAATACTGTTGTGTCCTAATAATAACTTCTAGCTGAAAAATCTTGGCATCCTGCAGTTTAGGAAAGGGTTTTAAAATTCACCTTCAGTTTTTGGGCAACAGGCAAAACATGTGGCTCTGTTTAGGAGCTATTTTCGTTAAAGCTTGACAATACAGGATGATAAAATACAGCTGCATTGTTTAAACTTTCAATTTAATTTCTGGTCTGTGTCCAAGTTGTTTCATCAATATGGCGCCATTCATTTCAAAACAAAGCTCTTGGAAGGGTCTCCATTACCCCACCATTGATCAAGAGGGTGTTAAAATGTAGAGCCTCATTATGTTCCTGGCCTGTTTGGAATTCCAAAATTGGATTTTTATAACTGTCAAATTTGCAATCAGGGTAACTTTCCATGACAATTAGTCAGAATTATTAGAGCTTTTGTTGCCAGGGAGTTGTAACTGGTGGTGGTGGTAGTTCACTTTTCAAGGCTCTCTAAGTGTCAAAGGCAACATATATCTTACAGAATAGCCCTGTGACTACAACATTGTCTGTACTTAACTGCACCCAAATGTCTACTACTGTTACAGTCATTTTTATCCATCCCCCAGGGACAAGTAGTTGCCTCAGCCTCTACTGCAGGCTCTGCAGATCTAATTAACTACTGGGCTCTGCCTTGTTGCACAATGGGACTTGTGAAAGTGTGACATTGAGTGTTGCACTCAAGCTCAGCTTGGTAAGGGCCAGTACTCAAAAGGCTGTTAATGCTGCTGATCTTCATCAAGTATTGCTTTGAATCTTCAAAATGAGCCAAAACATAAATATCTATACAACCTATCTCCTCAGTCTGTTGATACCCTACTCACAGTTAAAGCACCTACCAGCATGTGTAATGTTGAGGACGTGCTGAACTTCAGACCTTTGCCCAGTCAAGACTTTCTTCTTGGTATAGCTATAAAAAGGTGGAATAAAAGATTAAAGGGGGAGAAAAAAAGAAGAAAACAGCTACAGTAACAATTGAAGACAAATCCAAAGACATATTAAAGCTGAGATATCTACCCTATGCTTTTTCACTCTCGACCAGTATTTTGCAGACACGTGGTACTTTAGCCTGAATGCTGATGCACGAGTGTGTGTGCTCATGGAAGGGCAATCACAGAAAAGCTTTCCTTGCCTAGGGTGCAACATCTATTTTAGAGGCATCTGTTCAAGATGCAGATGGCCTTCTGTTTGGCCTGTTGATGTCAACAGATTTTTGTCATCAACTTCAAGCTTTAGATCAAGTGCTAACTCTGTAAGAGTGCTGTCTGATACCGGCAGACAATGACCCTGTGTTCATTTAGCCAAATGAACCACTTTCCAGTGGCAGTTACAATTTCCCCCCTTTGCCATGCCTGCTGTTCCTCCCACCCCTGCACCGCCCTTACAATTCCACTGACTCAAGCATCTCTGCAGCCACATAGTTTAAGGAATTGATCTCCCTGAAAAATAATAAATTGGGTTTTTCAGATTGGGTTATTTTTTCAGCTCTCTCTTTCCTACCTGGTACACTGTCCATCTGTGAGGTGCAGAAGCGCTCATTCTGAAAACAAAGGAGGCAACTTCTTAAACCAGTTCGACTTCAGTAGTAGTGTGACCTGGTGTCAAACTATCACCTCTCTTTTTAACCAGCAAGCTGGAGCCTGCCTTTTCTTTTTAACACATACCTAGAACATCTCCGTGTCCACTGACATATGTTTACCTGAACAGTTATGTGATTGTTTTTGACAAAAAGATCTGGAATCTAGCTTTATTGATACACGGTCCAAGTTTTTCAAACCTCTAGTCATGCAGAAAGTTTGCCCTGGAAGAAAAAGAGATTGTAATCAATTTTGTTTAATTAAATCAACCTAAACTAATTGTCAGCTAATAAAATAGTGTTGGTCAGCTCATAAAACAGAAACGAAGATTAAAAGAGTAGTTGCCATGAACAGGTGGTAACTCTGTTTCCAAGTTAGACCACATTACTCTCTGGCACAGGATCTCTGAGAATACCTCATATTCTAGTTTTTTTAAAAAATGTTTATGAAACTTATAAAATATATGGCTCATTTTATAACCAATTTTCTATCTCACCTGCCAAGAGCAGTGAGGGTTGAGCCAGCACAAGGCGGATGCAGAGTTTCAGGCAGCTGTCCAGAAATGGATTCCCTGCGCAGGGCTGTGGAATACATTTCTACCTTTTATTGGCCTTTCTTTTGCAATTCTTGTGATTTAGTTTTCTCTTTTTTGATGTTGTTACAGAAAAGACCTTGCAAACATTTTTTTGATGTCATTGATCTCGACCTGGCACTGTTGTGCAAAGGGAGAAACTTCCTATGCCGCGCTGTGGATGTGGGTTAACTCTGGATGGATCTTGGGTTAGTAACAGGATCCCTCTGGATTTGGCCCTTGGTATTTCTGTTGACTCTGCAGTTCTTGCAGAAGGCATAAAACATTTATCTAATTTTAACTGGAAAGGACTAAACTGGAATCTTTATCTCCTTCTCAAAGTAGAAGCAGAACTTGGTGGTTTGTAGTTGATGTTTATGGTGGAATAATGAAAGAAAATTTATTGCGCAGTGGTTATGATATTATTCAGTTAACGGTGCAGAGCTGGGTGGTTCTGGGAATTCTGCGATGGCATGCAGTTAGTTGGAATGCTCTGCGGTGATGTGAGGCTGTCAGCAGCAAAGTGACTTGTTGCGCTGTCTGTGACATATCTCATACCCATTCTCTGTGGCCATCTGTTCCCAGAAATCTCATGCAGGATGCATTTAGTTGCTCTTATGTGAAGTCCTCAAACCCAGTAAGGCACTGGGAAGACTGGATTAGTTGTCTCTTCCACATCCGTCCTCCTCTTTCAGGGAGTACAATCTCAAAACAGTGTGCTGCGTTGGTATGGCTCTTTGGGGTTCTGGCTGCAGTGACAATCTCAGTTAAAAGAGGATGCTCCAGAGCTCCCCAGGAGTTTAGGAGGAACAGGACACTGTGACTGTGGGACCGGCCTTGGCCCGTTGTCACTGCTTGTGTGCTTTAAACCTTGAGGTGACACAGAAGAGCTGGAGGAATATTAAAGCATCACTCCTCCAAAGAAATCTGTGTGGGTTTTAGTGAGTGTTGGAGGGTTTTTAAGGGACTCCAGCCTTGTCCAGCTTTGCTCTGGTGTGATTGCGCCAACGTCTCCCGTTCCTCCAGCGAAGATGCGTAGGAGGACAATAAGCAAGCCTGCTGCTCAGCTTTCGAGGCACATGTGCAAAACCAGCCAGGACCCCAAACTAACCAAAACCATATTCAAAGCAATTATCTGATCTTGTTTGTTTGTTTTTAATGGGATGTTTCTAGACACTGGTACAACAAACACTCTTGTAAAATCTTGTAACAGTTGTTTGTAGTTAGTATCTTCAAGATGATTTTATGTGTGCTGATCATGACTAATATACATCACTCCAGTGTGACCGTCATCCCCCAGTGCTGTGGGAAATTTTTGGTACTAAGACAATTATTTCCTTAGCTTGTTTAGCATTTTTCTTTTTCCTTTTTTACCCTTCTATGCAAGAAAACAGATACTGATTTGCTCATACATTGTGCTTTCCAGATGAAAGGGCTTTGTGGTTCACAGACTTAAATAATTAGGTCTTCACAGGCCCAGAGTGGTTTACAAAGGCAGTTGGAGTCGTCGTCTTTGGTTTTACACTTGGCGATAGAAAAATCTCTAGAGGCAAGAATTACCGGCCCAGCTCACAAGCCGGCCCTGGCAGAGCTGGGGGCAGACACCCCCCCAGAAGTGTACTCAGGTTTTCTAAACATGAGGAGATAGTCCTGTGCCTGTACTGCTAAAGGCTGTCCCCCGGTTTGATTCCTTCTCTTCTCGTTGTCACAAGCTTGTTTTTTAGCATATGCGCCAGCTGCTGGGAAGGTGCTGGGTGGTTCTTCCCATGGCTCAGCCAAAATGACAGCAGCTGCTCTCCCTCCTTGAACCTGGGACCATTTTTTCCCTGTAGCATGCAATGGAGGCAATGACTGTCATTATTAAAAAAAACCCCAAAACCAACCCCAAGCCCCTTTTGCGTTCAGCCAGACTGGATTGCTGCAGCCTGTTTCATTCAGTAGGTTTTGCTGTGGTTGTATTTCTTGGAAGCATCATCTCCAATAGAGGCACGGGGCTCTTTTACAGGCTCATTTCAGCACTCCGAGAGCACGAGCGTGTGCGTCTGTGCATGCATGCCTTGCTGCGGGTGGGAAGGGGGGAAGTGCTGGCGAGAGCGCAAACGAGCCGAGCAGGGAGAGCAAAGGCGCTTTCATTCCTTACCAAGTTTTGCTCCGCAAGCTGAGTAAACTTTTTCTCTGCTGA
>NW_010117941.1:114161-139200 GCF_000699245.1 Pterocles gutturalis
CAAGGCTGTGCAGGGCGAGGGTTTGACACGTCCCCAGTGATAATTGCCTTGTCTCCCCCCTGCAGGTTCATCTGGCCGCCAGCGTGGTCACTTTTCCAACCAGGACCGTAAGTGGGCAACGTGAACATCATGGAAAAGCAGAGCCTGAGAACCAAGCGGGGTGCACTCCTGGGTGGGGGGCTGTGGCAGCCAGGGATGCCCTTTGCTTGTGGGGGGAAGCATACGGGAGGGGGTCTGCGAGTCTCTGCCTTCTCTTTGCCTCAGTTTCCCTCAAGTATCTGGAGGGCAAGGAAAAGGGGAGCTGGAAATGCTCCGCTCCTCTCAGGCTCGGGGAATTGCCCAGGCAGCACCCAATGAGCACCTGGGGAGGGCCATCCTGCTTGCACTGCTCTCATTTTTCCTTGGGTCAGTGTCTGAGAGGGGACAGCAGGCTCTGCAGACCCTGGGTCTGTCCCAGGGTGCCTGTCGTGCTCTCCTCCTTGCAATTCAAACTCACCCCCCTGTCTTCCCTGACCTGCTCACGCTCCTCATCAGTCTTTGGGGGTGGGATGTTGAGAAGAGCCAGAAGGGGGGTTGGGTCATCTTGATGCGGTGAGTGCTGCAGAGCGCTCAGAGGGAAGGTGGTGGGACCTTGTTTGCAATTGACGGCTCTCCGGTGAGGAGGAAGGTTTGTCAGCCACTGGCATCCAGCAGCCTGGTGTATCCCAAGTCCATGTTTCTATGCCACTCGTGTTGGTGTCTCTGAACAGCCTCCCCTGAGAAAACTGAAATGGTTTTAAAGGTTGAAAGTGAACGAGAGCTTATTTGTTGCTTGCTGGTCTGTGAACTGTGTGTCTCCAAACTGATGGTAAAAGTGGCTTGAAAGTGCTCTGGCGCATGTGGCAAAAGCCCAACCAAGGTTTTAAATTTGACCGTATATCTGCAGTGGTGGTTAATCAATAACAAGCAGGAATTGACATGGGAGTCTTTGTACCTGATGGCCATGTGCAGGTTTTGTGGAAGATGAAAATCATGGGACCTTTGAAGCAGCACATATGCTGAGCAGACAAGTTACTCCAAAGGGCCGGCCACACACTCAGCAGAAAAATGAGCGTCCTATAGCCCCAAAGCTCCTATGAAGCCTTAAATTAGGATGAACATCTGTCTTTCTGCCCCAGCCTCTATTGGAGATGTACTTCATGCTCTGGCTGCAGTTCATCTCTCTTTGTGTGCTCTGCCCATGGATGTTACAGAACATGCCTCTGATTCCCCATTAACCACGGTTGTTCGGTGTAAAATTGGCCATTTATCTCGGGCACGGCTGGAGTGGCTGGTAGCCAAGCTGGGCAGAGATGACAACCTGGGAAGGATCTGCCTCAGATCTGCAGTGCTGCGTCCCTTGGGTGGGACCCTGACACAGAAGATGCCCAACGCCTGTTCCCAGTAGTGCTCGCTGCGGAGACCAGGGGGCATTTGGAGTGCGTAATGACTTCAGGTCCTTCCCTGGAATTCTGAGTTCTTATTGTATTAGGAAAAAAATCAATGTCCAAGTAGAGAAGTCAGTCCCAGCCCTTCTGGAAGTGAAGGATCCTTCCATTCTTGTTTCTATCCTTGTTCTCTTTCATATTCTTTTCCATGGTTGGGGAAGCTATTGCTTACTCCTCTGTGCTGCGTGGGGTGTCCTGGCACACAAACACACTTCTTACCGCATTGACCCTCGTATTGGAGCTGCCATGCAGAGGAACTAAGGGGTATGTCCAAGGACACGTGGAAAGTATTGTGTCAGCAGAAATCCCATCTAAATCTTCTGCAATCCTTATTACTGGTCCCACCACAGGCCAGTCTTATTTCTGGATTGTCTTTTTAAAGTAGTGTTCTGTTTCCTTGGTCTCTCTCTAGTTTGTGCTTCAGTTTTTCCCTTGGTGGCTGTGCTCTTTTCAACATCTGCCCTGTTCTGTGTCCGTGGAAGGCAGGAATAGTCCTGCCCTCTGAGGAGACAAGATATTAAATTCTTTTAAAATGTGGCTTACTCCACTGCGCACTCCTGTGCGCCTTTAAGGTTTCATCCAGGCAAAGTCTAACTGATGCTGTCATTCTTCTGCTGACCTGACAATGGGGGTTAGAGGATATCGGGTGGGTTTTTATAGGGTTTTTTTTTGTCTGCACAGGGAATCCTCCTTATCAGCAATTTGGCCTAAGATTCCTCTAGTTGTCCTGTATTTGAAGATGTTTCCTGCTATGTTTTACTCTTAGGCATTCAGCTTCCAAATGATACACTGTCTTTTAGTGTATCAGGCTGAGCTCTTTGGAAGCGTGGGGCAGGCAGCAAGACAGAGATGTATTGCCCCTGGGGTGGTTGGGTCTTGCTCTCTGAGGTTGGGGAGGGGAGATGACTGTTCTGAAATGAACAATGAAACGTGCAGGAGGGGTTCCACAACTTCCCTGGAGACTAGGTAACAAAATTTGTGCAGTGTAAGGTGTACGTGGCACCGCACGAAATGAGGATTTGCTCTTTCCTATTTAGGAGGAGACATACCAATAAGAAGAGAACAGGTAGACTGAGGGCAGGGGCACTGTGATCAGCTCCTTGCAGCTGCAATGGTCACTAACTTTGATATAGGCATGGCCAAGAGCAAATATCAGAGAGATAAAAGTTAGGTCTGTTTTAAATTACAATAGAGATCTGGCTGCAGACACTTTTCTGTCTTTTTCAAGCTAAAGAAGAAGAAACGTTTCTAATGCACGTGCCCGGATTCCTGGAATTTTGTCATGGGCTTTTTCTACCCCTTGATGATCTGCATCCCAACACCTTGGGAATGTCACTCCAGGCATCTGGCCCGCTGTCTTGGGCAAGGTGGGGAGGTAACATGGTGGGATGCTTACATGCTGGAAGAGCTTCAGAAGTGTGAGTTGCTGCTGTATTTCCAGAAGGTCTAGAACAGGCTGTCTGTTTTCTGTAACACTGACGTTCCTCATAGGCTTGTATCCACTCCAGTATAGAGAGCTGCAGATGCTGCTGGCCACACTCAGGCACTTTCAGCCCTACCCAAGGTGGGTGTCTCTGCCTGGTGTTTCTTATTGGCTGTTTCTAAGTATTCAGCCCATCAGAAACTTTAGTTTCAGGGACTAAAGTGGAATTTAAACTATCTGAATATAGTCCTTTGTGTCAAATCAAATGATTTGTTAAAGCGAGGCCAGATTTGTGGGGAGAATCAATCTTTTTTTATTAGATCAACTGATGTGGAAAAAGCAGACAAACTTTCAGGCATATTAACCCTTCTTCTGGCCCGTGTTTGTATTACAAGAACAGAGGGATCTGTCTGCCCGGGGAGACTCTGCTTTAGGATATGTGTTCACACCGACTATTCCTCAACAGTCTTGGTCTGAACGCAGACCTGGGTGGCATTTTTGGGAGTGCTTGTACACTTCTTTGGGGAAAGACTTCTCTCCCTCTGTGTTTGGGCACTAGATGTTACTACACAACAAATAACGAGCTCTGCTTTGCAGCTGACTCATTGTGCAAGTCTGGGGCTAATTACTGAATCCCTCCGTGCCTCAATTTCCATCTGTAAAATGTCACAGATGCCCACCATTCATAAACCGCTTTCAGATTTCCAGATGAGGTGCTGTGTAAGTGTAGAATGGAGTTAGTTTATACATATTGTGCTAGAGTATAATATAAAACACATGCAACAGAAGAGTCTCGCAGATGTGTCTCTTTCAACTGCAAAAGGCAAGGCCTGGGCTGATGATTTAGCACAGCACTAATTGGGCTAAAATAGGAGATTGCTTTTGTACTGATGCAATTGTCACCATTAAAGTCCTCATTTACCAACAGTTTGTGGAGATAGCCCAGTTATTTCCTATTGAGGAAAACTGTAGTGTCTTGGGTTTCCAAGCACAGCGATTTATAGCAAATGTCAACGTTTTTATAGCATCCCCCACGCTGGCTGTCCTCACGCTTCTGGAAGGGGACTGTTCCATTGTTTATTTTGAATGTGTGTCTTGCTTGGCCTGTAGCTGCACTCGGGATTTTTTTTGCTGCCTCCAACCTTTTGGGCATATCCTAATCTCAAAGTGGAGCCGTTTGACCGAGTCATTCCCATTGCCATTACTGGGTGTTGCACACACAGGAACCCCCGTTTGTTGATAAGAAAGCTGTTCCTGGGGCTGCAAGCGAGTGAGCGCCTGGCAGCTGTTCAGAATTAAGTCAGTTCTCAAAGTTTAAAGGATTTGTGGGCTGTGATGGTTTGGGTTTGGGCAATTAACTTTGGTGAAGTGCTCAAGAATGTCTTCCAGACACATTTCATGGAGAAGAAGGATGAACTTAAACAGTGAAGAGATTTGATTTGTTTAAGTGCCCTCAAGTTTCTCGATTGTGCCGTTGGGGTTAAGCTCTGAGTGTGTGTGAAACCTTGGAGCTCCGCTGACTGCAGGAGAATTACGGTTGGTCCTCCCAGTTGCAATGTGGCCCGGTGCTTGTTTGAAAGTGCCAACATTGTCCCTCTGGCCAGCAAGACCATGCGGCAGCAGGCACCGGTGACTGCACTGAGCCTCCAAAGCTATCCTCTAGCTGTTTCATTTTAAAGCTGAGCTTATTTGCCAGTGTTTTGTTGCCTGGTGCTCAGAAGTGATTATTGATGCTGAGCTGTTGTGAGAAGGTGTGGGGCTGGGGGGAACGAAGGTGTCTCTGGAGATATCCAGTTCCTTCTCGGTGTATTGCAGACAGATTGCGCCGTTGTGCATTTGTCCGGTTTGGACGCACTGGCTGTTCTCCCCATTCCTCACCGGTGCTCAGAGGGAGGGTCAAAATTCATTGTCAAATCCTCCACAGCTGTAAGAGTAACCTAATATTGGGGCTGAGTGCGTGGGGTGACAGGCATGGGAGGGAAGATTGGCTGACACCCAGCCTTACCCAATGCTTGCCACGGTCCAAGAGAAATCTCCCCGGATGCTGGGCCTTCAGCTGTGGGTCTAAACTTGCCATTTAAGGCATTTTTTAGGAGAGTATCAAGGTGGAGGCAGCTAGAACCTAAAAATGAAGCTCCTCAAACTACCAACAGCATGATGTCTCTTGGGGGACACTTACACCATGGTGCTCATTACTGTGTAGATGTGAATCCGAGAAAGCACAAAGAGGCAGATTGTGAGTAGGGGCTCGGTCCCACCAGAAAATAAATGGATCCCCAGATTTGGAAGTGTTTGGTGAGTTTTGGGTTAACATACCAGGACACAGGAATTCTGGGAAACATTTTGATTATGGATATCCTCTGATTTTTCATTCTTAAATGAGTTAGAGAAGAAGCCTGGTGTAGCTGTTTTGAGGAATTAAGAATCTGAAAATGAAACGTGCCTGGCTTTAACCCCAAGTGGATATTTCTTTTAAGAATTTTCCTTCATCCAGAAGTTGATAAGGAAATAACAAACAAACAAAAAGAAGTCCTTTGCACATCTTAGTGCTAGTTGCTAATCTGATGCAAGTGTCACCTTGTTCTTCACATTATGGGGACCAGATAGATAATACAAGGGATGCGCTGGGTCTTCTGACTCCCCGGTGTCCCTTGTGTCTCAGAGAACAAAACTGCAGCTGCAGAGAGATGGGGAAGGGATTCCTCTCTCTGCTGCTCAGATCTATAAGGACCATTGCAGGGCTCAGAGGGGGTTAGCTGAAGGCCATCAAAGGGCAATTGGCAGGATTAGGCGGTATAATGATCCTCAGGAGACTATCTTGTAGCCCTGAACCATTCCACTCCAGCTCTCGAGTGCTGAGTGACGGTCATTACCTTGTGCAGGGCGATGGTGTGTTGAAGGAGGGCTGCGATGTGCTGTGCAGAGCCCCGGGAGCAGTGAGGTGTGGGAGAATGGACAAACCACCGTGGAAGCTGAAATGTTGACCTGCAAAATCAAAGCTTTGCAAAAGTGCTCCTGGCACTAATAATAATACTGCTATGTAATATTTTGATGTTCAGGGAGGCAAATCCTTCTGAATTCAGACCATCCTTTTCAGTTGCTTAAACTATTGTTTTCATTATTGGTCTTCAGGTAATTTTTTGTCTTGGCTAAACAAAGCCAGTGCAGAATATTTTGGATGAGGAACCTGTGCCTGAGTGAACATCCTAAATGTAGCATGTTTATGGGTTACAGGGGCTTTGCAGAGAGAGAAGGCATCTAACCCTAGAAAGGTGTCTTTAGTCCTTGCAGGCTGAAGTTAATAAAACTCAAAGCAGGGGTAGAATTTAATGTCAGAAATCCAGACTGGAAACAAGATGTGTGTTTTTTATACAATGGTTAACTTTGGATGCGGTTCACTCAGGAAACCTAGGTTGTCTGGCTCTAGAGTGCCTTTCTGAAAGACATACTCCAGCTAAGCACACGTTGTTTGGCTCGAGACTGTGAGAGATTCTCTGACCTGTGATACACAGGTGCAGAACTGATATTTTAAGAGTCCCTCCAGACTTTACGGTGAGCCTCAATTCAAATGTTTCCTTTTGTCCTGTCTGCTTCCTTATTTCATGTTACATTACACTGCATTTTGACTGCATTTTCCCCCTGATTGCTTTTCCCAGCAGGGAAAAGCAGTCTCTTCTGTCGGGGATGTGAGACCATCTCAATTCGAGATGAACTTTCAAGCGTAGTGGGATTCCCATGCATGCTGGGGTCGGAAGAGTTAGCCAGTCCCATTAAGTATCACTCTGCATCATAGATCAGGGAGTGGCAGAGAAATGAGTCTGGTTCAGTGATGGTGGGTATCAGATGCTGGATTTTGGCATAGATGCCCCATCCCTGGAAGTGTTCAAGGCCAGGCTGGATGAGGCTTTGGGCAACCTGGGCTAGTGGGAGGTGTCCCTGCCCATGGCAGGGGGGTTGGAACTTGATGATCTTTGAGGTCCTTTCCAGACCTGGCCATTCTATGATTCTATGATAGTGAGGACTGGACCAGCTACAGGAGGAGCATGTTTCCGTCTGGGAAGGAACCCCAGCCCCTGTGGCCTCTGTGCCCTCAGCTTCCTTGGCAGGAAGGCACATGGGCTCTCTCCCTTTAGTCTGGGGAGTCTCAGTCTAGCTTGTATACCGCCCTATCCTGCTGTAAGAGCTTTGTATATACATATTGTTCATACCACCTGTGTGTCTTTATTTTCTGTCTTTTTATTTGCTTTGGTGTGCTTTACAGCCGTGCAGTGATATAGTGGTGAAGTGGAGGAGTAAAGGGCTCACAGGAGGTTGTTGTGTACAATATCAGAAGTTCTGAGCAGCTACGGTACCACCAGCATCACTTGGGGGCACCACGCTCAGCAGCTCCACAGGCAGCAGGGCTTTAACAGACTGATGCTGGGTAGGTAAAGTCCTTGCTATCAGGGTTATTTCAGTCTTCAGGCCACTATGCTGGGCTGCACTACTAAAATGTCCTTGGTGTTTCTAAAAATAAGAGATAATACATTTCTAGCAAAGCGTGTTGCGTCAGAATCCAGCCATTCCCTGCTAAACCTTGACTCTGACAGCTAAAGATGGATTGAACGTGGACCTCGCCACTCATGGTTGCCTGTGAATAAATGATGATGAACTAATTCCATACGCTAACAGAGCACAGGCTTAACCGGCAACGTAGATCTTTGGCGCTGTGAAAGAGCACAAATCCCAAGGCTGAGAGCAATTATGTACAAAATTAGTTAGTGGTGTGGGAGTGTGCATGTGTGAAATTTTAAATAAAACAATGTGAGTGATGCGAGACCTGGGTGAATAATGGTGGGTTTTCAGGTTCATTTGCCAAACCAAAAAATTAGAAAGAGGAATTATTTGGGATGAACTGAAATGGAAATTTTTAAGGTTTTTGACACAACGTAATAAGTAAAATATGGTTTGGGGTTAACCCAAATTATTTCATTTGATCCGTAGTGAACCCTTTAGTTTCACTTAAGACTGTTTAATTAGTTCATTTCATTTTTAATTTAGGTGAGTTTTGAAATAAATGCTGTTTCAAAACTTTAGACTGAAACATGCCATTAAGAAACTATGAAAATAATTTTCAAAAAATCTAGAGAAAATATTGCAAAAATTGCACTCATTTTTTTCACTTGGAACTATGTACCAAATTTTATGTGGGTTCTCAGATAGTAGTTGTTACTCCAGAAGTGCATTTTGTGGTAAACTTTCTTTCACTCAGTTTTGCTCAGGTGTTTTTTTTACAGACACTTCAAAATCACAGAATATCATGATAATGAAAAAAATATTTGTGGTTTATTCAGGGAAAAAAACCTTTTTCTGTTTAAGAAGGTAGAAGAAAGTAGACATGAATATGAAATATGGATATTTGACAAGCCGAAAAAGATCAGATAGCAGTTCTCCTAAGAAAGGAAATTTGAGCTGCTTTTTAAAGATAGCCAGTAAAGTTTAAGGGTAAGGGTTATTATAATAGAGATATGAGAGAGAGAGAGATTACAAATGGAGAAATTTTGGCAGTGAGTGGGGTCTCCTAGCAGAGATGGTGAATTATATGTGGTGATGGTAAAAAAGGCAAAAACACTCTTGTAGGCGTTCTGTTTCGTATTGATAGGCAGCCTCATAACTCACAATTTGCAGGTGAAAATAAAACTTTCCATCCTACAAAATCCTGATGTGAAAACTGTGGGAGAGGACAAACCCTCTTTGGTCAATGAGACCATCTTTACATTTCTCTGACCCTCCAGTTCCTTACCTGTGAGATACTTTAATTCTGCTAAGGTCATGCTGAGCAGAAACGCTGTGGGGCTCTGTCGGTGCTGGTTTTGAACTTGGGATTCGAGGAAACGTGTGTTGAAAGTGAGCATCCCATGGGTTTGGGTAGTTGTTTGACCCAGGAAGGGGGCAAAAAAGAAGATGGTCTCTCTCTTTCCTCCCTTCCACATTTCCACTGGCTGTCCCAGCATCCCTGCTCTGAGACACGCCGGCCATCTGGGGCCCTTCCCTTGCCGCTGTCTTTGCCAAAAGGTGCAAATTTACAATGCACGCAACAAGTAAACATCGTGGCAGTAAACAGAGAGGCTCCTGCAGCCGAGTCTTAATGATCCTACATTAAACAAAACTCTGGGAGCTTCCCCTTATAGAGAAAGTGTTCTTGCTCCAGCTTAGTGGGGCCTGAGCCGTAGCCAGGGCGTACGGTGTCCCGGTAGGAGCCCTTCCCTCCCGCAGCTCTCCAGAGCCTGGGTTCCCGTTTGCTCTGCAGAGCAGAGGCTACCGGGCGACACCAGCGTTCCTCCTCTCCACGGTTGCTGTCAGCCCTTTGCCTTTCACAGGCTCAAACCCCGTTACAGAGCTACAGACATGACTGATTCTAAACAAGTACAATTAATAAAATCTATCTAGCCAACATCTGACTCTCATTAGAGGAAATGTGTTGAAAAAACAGATCCCAGGTTGGCTGTGATTTATGGCTTGGGCCTGCTATCCTTCACGAGCACTGGCGAAAGCTTTTGCAAAGGGCCAGAACATAAACTACTTAGGGAAACTCAGTATCCATGTAAAAAGGCTAGAAGGGTCAAATCCGACAAATTGAAGAGGGTGGAGATGCAAGCCCAGGCTGGCTGTCCCCTACTGAGGGCCACCTAGGTAGGCACAGGAGATCTGTGCTTATGTTTCTACTGTGGAATTTGACTTGAAATTTCTCCTGTGCCTGAGTCTGAAAGCGTCACTGTTTTTTTTTTTTTTTCTGGCTAAACTGTGTGTATGTGTGTGGCACCAATTGGACGGGGAGGGATCAGTGGTCTGGTGGTTTGAGAGTGTCCCAATGTAACAGCTCTGGTGCATAACCTCTCGGGTGTTCACTGAGTTGATAGTAGAAGTTAGTTGTGCTTCCTACTTCCCTCTGGAGCTTCAAGCTTCATCCTTTTCTCCTTGCAAAGAACCATGGTTGCCTGGACTAATTTGTCTGACTTCACCCATGCTCTTCCAGATTTGCTCAGAGGCTGTTCTGAACTTGTCCTGGAGAAACACATCTACTGAGAAAAGCTGGTCTCCTGCTTCCTTTGAAAGACTGGACCTACTCAAGTTGTGTGCTGCTGATTTGTAAGACAGTGCACCCCACACTGTAACAGTGGGGAGCATGAGACTTGCCCTGAGCAGTCCTGATTGTGCAGTTGCTGGTGCAGAGTTGGAGCTGCTGCATTGTGTTTCGTGGAGCTGCTGTTGCATTCCCAGTGCTCTCAACACGGGCTGTTGGCGTGGCCTTGCTGCGGTTCCAGTTTGCTCCCCCTACCCTGGGATAATCAAGTTTGTTCTCTTTGTGCACGTCCATTTCTGAAAAGTGTACTAAAAGCAGTGGGCTTTATTAGATGGAGAAAGAAAAGCTGCCAGAACAGTTTTATCACAGAAATCAAATATACTCATTTATTTCCCTGTGTGTATGTAACATTTGGTCCTTTTTCATCCTCTGACCTTGGGTCCTTTACAGGAGAAACATTACACTAAAAATGGATGAAAGAAAAGTGAGACTCAGAGGAGGGAAATGCATTGTTTAGAGTCCCGAGCAGGTTGAAGCACGAGCTGCAAATGCAATTCTTATGTCCTGAAGCCTGACTGTGTGCTACGCCCCATTGCATTGCAAGGTTGAGGTTTCTTGTAATGGCAAAACACGGTCTCAAAAAAAAAAACTGGCTGCAAAGCTTTTATTTGTTTAAACAAAGGCTTTGTGATTCCAGAATTCTCTCCCCTTTCATATGCTATAAACCACCTTCTCTGCCTCCCCTCTGAAATATGAATTTTGGAGTAATCCATCAAGAAAAAGAAAGACAGAGCCTTGATCCCTTGACTTCAGTTGAGCTGTGCAATTTATATCTACTGAGCATCTGGCTGAAAAACTTTTAATATTCTGCAGAGACTCTGGGTATACAAATGAGCGTAGGCTGACAGAGCTGAGAAATGGGGCAGAGATGCCAAGAGGTTTCTTTGCCATTTGCACAAAACTCTGACCTGTGGCCCCGTGGTGAAAGTTGGCCTGGTTTTTTCACTCCATTCAGTGCCACTGTGATAATTGTGCTGAAATCATCAGAAGCCCATTGGTATGAAGCTGTTATCACGCCTTTCTCGTTTCGAGTGAGGAGTTTGAAGGCTTGTGGGGCTTTCAGCCTTGAGCAGTTGAATTGTGCAACTATTTAATCAGGAAATTATGCAAACGCTGCTCAAGCCCTGTGAAGCAGGAATACACAATTAAGTCAGCCATTCACTGCTGTCAGCCGCTTGTCGTAGGAACGTATCCGGAGTGGAAGCTGCAGGCTTACAGCCCAGTGCCCCTTTGCAAAGCTGCAGCGCTGGAGGCACTTGCTCAGCCTTTAATTGAGGATCGGTCAAATCCGATCAACCTTTGGATCAGGGTTAAGTGGGTCACTGCTGGCACAGGGAACATGACTTGTTATTTTCCAGCATGCTGAGTCTGCCGTACCTTTGCTATGTCAGACTGCCCTGCTTTACCCACGCAGCCGGAGAGGGGGAGCGGGCAGGCGGGAAGGGAGAGGTGTGCTAGGACAGCAACAGCGAGACATTATGGAGACAGACTGGGTGTCACGCGATACGCTGGTACAGTCTCGTGTTCATTATCTCAATTATTTATCTTCCCTTCTGGAATATTTCTAAAACAAATCCTTCCATGTGTTTTGAGGTTGGGCTTCGTGGAGTGAAATCACAACTGCTTTCTCAGAGTTTAGCTGGAAAAATACAAATCTTCCAACTAGGAATATGAGGGAACTAAACTGTGGTTCTGTGTAGCAACAAGTGATGGATTTCTACAGATATGGAAAACGTCTGCTCTGGAGTTCCAGGTCAGAGAGTATGTGTATTTGCCCCAATGTTACATTTGTTGCATGTGAAATAATGACGTGAGATTCTAAAGCGCGTTTCAATAAAGCGGAATGCTTTCACCCTGACCAGAAAATTCAACTTCACAGACCCAGGCCTTGGAACCACCAGCTATCAGGATTAGACACTAAATACTTCAGTGCATAGTAGTCAGGGAAGATATTTATTGACTTGATTTGTCACCACCATTCTCAGGCTTTCTGCGAGGACAGATAATGACCCTGGACTTTGAAGCAGCCTGGTCCCCAGTGCATTGTGAGAAATGGTTTCTGTAGCAGCAGTACCAAGCATTCATCTCTGTGATTGAAAGCATCGTCCATCTCTCGGTTAGCTAGATAAATGTCACACGGATTTGTTGACAGGACAGCCTGCCTTATAAAGAAGATCTTTTGCATTGGGACATCCACTCTCTGGATTAGTTAAATGTCTTTTGGGTCCAGATTACTTGGGTGTGCATCTGGGTTTCCAGGTTTCAGCAGGCATCGCTGACATGAAGACGATATTAGTACAAACCTCACCATGCAGTGGCACTGTGACTTCCTCCCCCCCATTCTGTCATTTTGTTCATTTAAATCTAACCTTGTGTGCTCCAAACACACCTGAGAGGGCTCTTTGAGGCGCTCCTCAAGAGCAGAGAGGGCTCCTGGACTGGTGCTGTTCGTACACTCTGTCCAGGAGAGACGATCAGAGTGTCCCCCCTGGGAGGTGGTTGATTCACCCCTGTGCAGAGGGGTAGTACAAGCCCTTCTTTATGAGCTGAGCTCTCCAAAGAGAGCTTAAATGCTCAATCCATCTCAAATTATGCACAGAGGTGGTTTTCAGACAGTTCAAGTCAGTCTCGCTGAAACCTATGGGAGTTATTAATACGTGCATGCCAGCAGAAGGGAGAATAGGACTCCATATTTTATTTGCTCTGTAACACATCTGGTACGCCTTTTGGCTCTTGGGACCACTGGATTTATTCCGTCTTATCTTTCTGTGGGATGAGCAAGATCAAAAGCATGAAGCCGGTTACATGCAGAACGTAATTCCCTGGTTTACGCACCGCAGGCAGATCCAGACCAAACAAACCTCACCCTTTTCCTTCCCGGGGGGATAATGCACTCGTGGTACTTGTGTATTCACAGGCCAATTAAAGCCAAAAATTATTGATGCCCAAGATATATTGCAGAGAGCAAAAATAAACAAATGTTAGCTCCTGTTGGGTAAAAGAAGGTCTATGTCAGTATTGACTTGTGAGGAAATCCATCGATCTAAGTGTTGCTGAACCATCAGGTGCTTTGTCTGCAAAACTTTGGGTATGGTGAGGTGGAAGCTCTTGTCTAGCTCCTTTGGGAAGCTACGCAGATCCTCCGAGAGGGTCAACAAGAGAATTTCTTTGGAAGGTTTTTGCAATGGGTGATTGGTTGCTGTTAGCACTCAAGCAATCTTCTTAGACTGTAAATCACCGCCATGGAACAGCCAAGCTCCCTGGCCCTCCAAGCCCTGTGCTAAAATCTTTGTGTGGCTGAGAGCCATCGGTACATACCGTGGGCTTCATAAAACTGGAAAGTGTCTGTGGGTGAAGACTGGAGAGACTCCATGGGGCTCCTTGTGTAAAAGGGGACAACGCTTGTTAGGGAGGACAACCAAGTCCCAGGTGTTGGGGTGATGTTTAGTCAAGCCAAAACCCATGTTCACCCATTCCTCCCCATAGGTAGGCACCGGGTTTACTCAACATCCCCTGCGTCAGTACAGCCTCAGCCTGAGTTGCACCTGAACAATTGCTAAGGGGCTCAAGAATTACAGGCCAGCTGCCCCAGCCCTATGGCAATAGCAGGATTAAATACTCCTTCCATGGCCAATCAAGGAAAGCTGGCTCTGGCCCTTCAGGAGCCTAGAAATGCCCAGAGATGGATTTATCCTCTGTGGGACATGAGATGGCAGAGGTTCAGTTCCTGAATATGGATGGTTTATTCTCTGAAATACTTCATGCTGCAAGTCATTTTCCCTTTTTAAAAACCGTCGTGCTTCAGAAGTCATGATGGGTCCATGGTCCGGTGTGGAAAGCTTGTCCGAGAGCTGGGAATGGGCAGTTCAACACTGCTGCAAAGCACTGGGAAAGTGTGTTGTTGATTAAATCTCTGTTTGGGTCTTTATCCTCCTTCACTCACTTTAAAATTGCTGAAATGAAGACAGAAGCAAAGCAGCAGCCCTTCTGTTGAGATAAGTGATGTCCTTTGTACCACACAATCACTTTAAGCTGCACTCAGAGGCCATGATGTTACCGTTTGTTCTTGCTGAGGCATCCTGTCGGGACCCCTTTGGTGGCTGCTGCCTATCTGTTGCTTCTGTATAGCACAGCGAGATGGAAACTGCTTTGTGCTGCAGCTCCAGTCTGCGTCAGCCCTGGGCTCTGTCTTGGATTTCCTTGCTGTCACTGAGACAGATGATTTGGTGTGGGAGTGGTGGGGCCTGGGAGCACAGGGATGGCACAGGACTCCACAGAGACGGGCATTTCCTATAGTCATTGCAATTTCCACTCTGTGTGCCTTGGATCAAAAAGGGATCAGGGTCTGCAGACTGAAAGCCATGGATTAAAATGCAAGTACATAGAAATTTTACATCGTTTTGTTTGGTTCTTTCTAGAATGCATGAACTGCACAAGACTAGCGGATATGACCGAGAGGCTAAACACGCTTGAGGCCAAGGTAAGAACCTGCCTTCCTTCATTCTTCTGCTTGGTAAAAATATCTAAAAGTTGCCAGTAAGAAAGATGTGGAGTTGGCAGCCCTTGAGAGATCAGGCGTCCATCCTTCTGTCCACAGCGAGGAGCACTCTGTGGCGGTGGTCCTGCTCCAGGGAACGGGGGCAGCACTGCTGTGTGCTCGGGCATCGCTCACCTCCAGCCTGGCTGCTTCCACTTCCCATCCAACTTTTCCCTCTGGCTGCTCAGCTCAGCTCTTCCTAAATAACGCTCAGACCTGAGAAATACCGTGTCACATGTTGCCATCACACTTATCACTGCATTTGCCTGTTACCAGCCTGCCCTCACACCGCCTCTGCCCTGTCTCCAGCTGGCCGGCTCTCATGCTGGGCTCGCTGGCTGCCGTGGGCTGGTGTGTTCGGCTGCTGTCACAAGTGTGCAGCTGCTGATAAATAATAAATAGCTCATTGCTCTCAACTGGAACGCGTTGGCTGAGGTTTTCCTTCAGAAACAGAGGGCAGATGGAGCTGTATGAAAAATCTCTTGCCTTCAGCTAGTTGATAACATGAGGATGCAAAGCAGTGATTCCCTTGGCTCAGGAAAGAAGCAGACTCTGATTCTGGTCTCTCTCGCTAAAAATGCCTTGTTAGAAACCTTACGAACATAGAGAGCAAAGCAGACAAGTAACGGTATGTAGATTTTTCTAAGAACAGTTGATCATTAGCCTGCTCTTCAAGTGCTATCCAGCCCTGCTTTTTTATCCCTTTTCTGAAAGATGGGAGGCTTTCATGTATAGTTTAGTGGAGATAAATGTTAAGGGGAGAACTTCACGTTGTGGGGTTTTTTTCTACAAATTGTTTTAATTTCTTCTTACTGGGATTCACATAAATTGTTCCAGTCTAGCAACAAAGCAGTTGAGTCAGTCCTTCCCCTTTGATCCGCGGTCCCTCCTGCGACAGCCCAATCCTGGCTGTTAGATGTAGTGCTTCGGTCCATTTAAGGCACTGGCTGCTGTTATTATTCATTAACTGATGGTTATCAATGACATAAAAGAATTTGGGGAGAAACCTTAGTGGGGAGGAGGGGTGGTGGATGTGTGGTGTTTTTGAGGCCAGTGCATGATACTATGGTAATTTGGGAATTGTCTGTGCTGAAGTGGAGTGAGCAATGTTGTCTGGAACTCCCTCAAAGCCTTCGCAGTTGTATTTCACTACAGGAAAGTGAAGGGGTGGGGGGAGTGAAATTCTGGGGAGAAGAATTGCTCGAGTGAAAACAACTGTTGTGGTGCAAAGGACAAAAATGAGCTGGGTTGTTTTTCTGAGCAGTGGGACCTGGCAGGTGGGTGTTCTTTGGCAGCGAGGAGCTGGAGGCATCTGGAGAGGAGAGTGGGGCTGGTGACTGACCTCTGTGTGTGCAGTCGCGAATCCAAGTAAGACAGGGGACCAGCCTCAGAGAGACGTAAATCAGCCCTCCAATGCTCAGCCTGTAGCCAGCTGTACCTTCCTTCGTTTTCCAGGCCTTTCTATAATTTGTCTCTCTGGAAAATGATAACCAAAGGCTGTCCTGACATCAGAGCACCAGGGCTCTGCTGGCGTGTGCTGCTCAGCACTTGTCTCGGGTATCAAAGCGTAACGGCAACCTCAGCTGGGGCCCTGGCAGGACTTCATGGGAGAGGAAGGAGGTCCTACCTGCCCAAATCCCTTTGAAAAGTCTTAGCTGAAGAGTGCAACTGCACCCAGGTCAGTGGGTTTGTCTTATAGTTACGAAGCTGGTTTGAACTGGGTGACGTTCCCAACAAGCCAAGTAATCTGCTCTCTGGTGTTGGCAACAACTGCCAGCAGCTCGTGGTGTTTGGGAGGTGCTGCCTGCTTGCCTTCTGCGTGGGAGCTCTAGGGAAGGCAGGAGCACGTTGTCTCCTGTTCTAACGTAGGATGCTTATTGTGCAGCAACTGGCATTTGTCTCCTGAGTGGCAACCCTGACATGCTGGCCTCAGGAAACGCTTCCTATGTCGACAACCATCTGCCTGCAGCCTGCTCTGCGTTCAGGAGGGAGCACTGAGTCATCACCAGCACACAGCATTGATGGCTGAAGACCCTGTAGTCTTGCAGACCTTCTGACACCAGGAACAGTGAGGCAGGTGCCTGCAAAGGTTAGTGCCAAGATGTAGCCAGCCAGACCCGGAGATGACATGTTGAAGGATTTTGTACTGCCTCAGTCCCAGCCACAGCCGAGACCACACCACCTCCTCTCTGCCTGCTTCAGGGTGGGGCTTTGGGTGACTTGATTAGTGTCAGCTCTTGCTCTCGGGCATAGCGCATCACGTCTGTGCTTCAGTGCTGTAGTGAGGCAATTTGTGTTGCTGTGATGGGTTTCCTTCCGACTTTGCTATGCTCCCACAGAGACCCAAGTTGGGAGCAAAGCTCATCAAAGGGTTTACTTTTATGGAGGGAAATTACTTATTTCTTT
This sequence comes from Pterocles gutturalis, assembly GCF_000699245.1. NCBI lineage: Eukaryota > Metazoa > Chordata > Aves > Pterocliformes > Pteroclidae > Pterocles > Pterocles gutturalis. Next base: position 131,117 of record NW_010117941.1, read on the forward strand.
CTGTTGTGAAGTGCCGAAGGCTGTCTGTCTGCAAGGGTGCCTTCTGCAGCACGGCCCAGCAATGTCACTGTCAACTTCTGGCTTCCACTTTGTTTGAAAAGCTGTGGGTGCTGTGCAAAAATTGACTGTAGCAATTAAGCGGAGAGTGAAGCCTATTACATGAATGCTGGTACTGTTCACAAAAGAAATATGCTGATTCACCCTTTTTCAAGGTGAAGTTCAGTTTAGTTTGATCTACGTAGCAATGCAACAACCTCAGTTGTTGCTATTCAATGCCAGCTAGCACCGTTACGAAGGTGAACTTGTTTAGCATTGTCTGTATTCCTGCTCTGGATTTTGCAGAAAGATCCCTGTTTTGCTGAATGATCTGGATGTGAAGTTGTCTCTCAGCTCTCCAGACTGTCTTCTTGTAATGTCTCATTTCACCACAACAACAGCTGGAAGCTGTTCGGAGAAGACAGGGGTGGTGGGATGGGCACACTCATCCCTTGGCAGTGTTGGAGACTGATCCTCCCTTGGTTTTTGCTGTCTTGTTCTGCAAAGGCAGATGGGCAAGTTCATCCTTCCTATGAGTAGAGCATAGCTGTCCCCCTAAAAAGTGGGGATATAACCAGGAATGGTCTCACCTTTCTTCTTTACAAGGATGAGTTGGTTCATCCAACTTGTAAGATCAGCATCCAAATGAGGTAATAAAAGTAACCCTCTGATTTTTGTAATACAAGAGTTGGATCAGAAAGCGAGAAGCAAGAATAAACACAGAGCAAAATGGAATGAAAAATGACTCATTAGGGACTGGTGCTTATATAGCCCTTGGGGAGGAGAGAGACTTAGAGACATGGCTGAACTGCGCAGCAGAACAAACTCTTCACGTGTCTGCTTTCCTTAATGCTGCTCTAGGTTGTCCTTGTGGCTGTAGATGTTTCTGCAGGAAAGGAGGTGAAGGAAGATGGAATCGAGTTCCATCCTGGTCTCCCCTTGTTCAAGTCACATCATCATCTCCCCAGGATGGAGCTGGCCTGTTCCATTTGCTTGATATCGTTTGGGTGCCAGAGATTTGAAAGTTTGATTGATGGTGTTGAGCTTAAAATCTATAGGGCATGGGACTCACGTCAGGGAGGATGGTGTTGAGCCTGGGGTCAAGGACAAGAAAGTGTGCAGGCCAGAAGAAGACTACCCCCTCCCCAAGCCCCAATGTGCCAAACCTTCCTGCTTTCCCGTGACGTCTGGCTTGACATCACTGCAGCACCCCCTGACCCTGCAGGGAGCCTCACTGGTGGGAGCACAGAATGAGAGCTGTTATTCAAAAGGAAAAGTTTCTCCTTCTGCCACCACAGCTTCTTAGTGGGAACAGCGTACAGCCCTTTGTTTCTGAATTTCCTGAGCCTGATGCTGCCCTCCTGTGACACAGGACTAAGCCCAAACTCCACCAAAGCTCAGGAGAGCTGCAGCGTCAGGAGGGAGCAGCCCGCTGTCTGTGGCAGGCAGTGCTAGCAGGAGAGCAGGCAGCTGCGTAAAAATTTCTGCTCATTTTGTTCACCATAAGCCCCAGTTTCTTTTAATAAACTCCACCACGGAGCTACGGGCAGTGTGATATTAATCCCAGCTTTTGGTTGGAGCTGGAGCGCAGCATTTGATCTGAGTTGATATAACACAGTCTTATCTCCTGACACCACGTTTGAGAAGTTCATGGCATTTCACTTACAGCTTTAACGCGGGGAGATAACATTACATATCCAGTGTCTGATTGATTCATGGTGTGATTGATAAACGACATGCATATTTTTTGCATGAAAACAGTCCTTGTAATGTGATTCCCCATGCAAAAGATTCTGAAGGGTTTTAAAGAAAATCTTCGTATTGTGCACACAGTTTGATCAATACATTGCTATTTATATGAAATCACCCCATTGATTTGGAACAGATTACCCCACGGCACCTCCACTACCCTGCGTCTTTTGAGTATGAAGCACCATTACTTGGAGTTTTAATGGAATCGTACGAAATGTTTTCTGTATCTCCCCCTTCTCCTAAGCAGCTACATGAAATCCTGGCAGCTGTCTGTGATGTTTTATGGGGTATGTCTTTTCTTTCTCTGATAGGCAATAAAACAATTTCCTGCTGTAGTGGAGAAATATTTGGAAAATAGAAAGAAGTTTCATGGCACTATGACATGGCTGAGAGATTGGGAGGGAAACCCCAGTTGCTTGCTGGTCCTGTAGAGTGGACATTAGCAGGTGCTGGATATTTCAAGGATTTTCATGGATTTTCCATGTTGTGTATGTGATTGCCACTAGCAGTTAGTTATTTGCTTTCTTTTCTGAACAGGAAGGTGGCTCACCTAATCTCTAAGGTTTCCTAATGACCTTGTGCAGAATCTGCTTCCCCAGCTCCAGCAATGGATTGAATTTAAGGAGTATTTCGGCTGTTTCACAGGTAGCTGTATAATAACTGGCTGGTTTCTAGTAGCAATAGCAAACTTAAATCAATCCCTGTAAATTTTTAATTTAATGCTAAGTTTCTGTAGGTCAGTTAATGTAACAAATGTCCCTAAAGATAAAATATACAACTGCCTAACTGATTTTTATAAGGGGGAACCATGAACCAAAACTGGATGGGCAAACTGAATTTTGTGTCAGTGTTCATATCTGAACTTTGCATCGACCTCATCGGCCTTTTTCTAATCAGCGTTAATCATGTTTATGATTAGGTCCTTGAGGCCGTTCAAGGACTGGCCTTTCTCTCATTTGGGCATGCTTCTGTCTTTCAAGAATGATGGTTAAAATCCTTTCATTCCCAAGTCTAGTAATTGTTGGATCTTATTGCTTATCACTGTTGGATTGAAGGAAAAATCTGTCCCCTAAGACTCTTTCATGTGTTTGGCAAATGCTGTAAATCATCTGCCAGAACCACAAAAAGGCTTTAAAGACCTCCTCCTCCACCATCCCCTCCTGCAGTCTTTTAGTTACAAGTTTGGCATTTTTAGTCAAATAGATTTAATATTTTCATAAAATAACTTTGAAAAATTCTGTTTTCCTATGACATGCAACTTCATTTGCCAAGCAAATCCCGTGTCTGCATTAGGAAGTGCTGTTGGTGTGTTTAGTACCTGGGGACATCGTTTACAAGCTTTGTTTTTTTAAGATAAATACTTTTGGGGACAAAAAGTAGGTTTCAGCAAGGGAGGCATGTGAGGAGCCTAAGGGGTGGCAGTGCTCAGATCCTTCGCTGATCCCGTGCCCAAACATGCAAACTTCCACTTGGTTCTCAACCAGAAATTCTAGTGGAGCTTCATAAGGAAGTATGGTCTTAAGAGAAAAGTGACTTTGGGTACTTTTTTTGGCTTTCACCAAGGCGAGCCAGGAAAGGACCAAGCCCCTCATCTTTTCTGGTTGTGCCTCTCTCTTCGTGCAGCTTTTCATTTGGAGTCCAGCGGAGGAGGAGAGCTCAGGCAGCATCTGTCTGAGCTGGCTGATGTGAATCAGCCAGAGCTGAGGGCTCCTCACCTGGTGAGACGCAGAGAGCTGGTCTCCGAGCCATTGCTGAGAACAGATGTGACTTTCTCAAGCCTGACTTCATCTCAGGCTGGCCTGGCTCCACGTCCGTAGCACTGCTACATCCCCAGCAGGTGACAAGCAATAAATTGGGCAGAGAAGAACGATGTGATTTTGAGAGCTCTGTTGTATTTTTATCAGGTGTTTTAAAGTAGTGGTGGGGAATCTGATTTCACCCTGAGCTGCTTTGTGTACTTTGCTCTGCAGTGAGCTCTTAGCACGGCATTGAAGGATTGCTGGATCCTTTCCACATCTAGCTTGTTCCTCTGGCTCTGACACATAGGGGTGCCAGTGACAGCAGGCTGCGTGGGCTCACAGCAGTAGAGGTCAATCTCCAATATCCAGAAGCTCCCCGGGTGCCTCAGAGTGTAGTGTCCCAGCAGGGTCACTGCCAGTCCTCTCCTCACTGCTGTCCTCTCAAGCATCATGGGCTGATGATGAGCTGAACATTGCTTGTGTTTCACCTACACTAGTAAGCGAGCCTGTGCTTTTGTGTCTTCTCTGCTCTCCCCCCAGAAGGTACCTGCTGATGAAACCGTCACTTTTTGCATGCTCCTTTTTGGAAATCCTGTACAACTGTACAAAAAACCCAAATACCTTTGCAGAAAGAGCACGAACTGCCCTACCTGTGGATTGTCAGAAGCCTTTGGTCCACATTTCTGTCTCCCATGCAACAGCTGATGACATAAACCTTACCTTTTGGTCTGCATTGGGTCACTACAATGACATCAGTTCTTGCTCCCCACGTAATTTGTCAATATAACGAAACTCCTCCATTCACTAATTATCTTGTCCCCTTTGGCCAAAGCCTCTAAGATGTAAGAAGAATGAAGTCACCCAGGTTCTCTCTGGGCACCCGGTTCATCAGATTTTAGTGGACACTTACTGAATGTCTTTTGGCTTTTGAAACCAAGCAATTGCATCTGCGTTGGAGCCATGCGTTCACAGGTTTCATATTGCTGCAAGAGAGATACCATTCTCCATCAGATTTTGTAAACTCCCTGTTTAGCTCTGTGTCTTGATGAATGATTAAAAAACTCTTGTAGTTTGCCAAATAATTTGCTATAAAGAAAGATACATCCAACAAGTTATGCAATTACCATTATTAATCAGCTTGTGTCTTTACAAGATCAAGGGAGTCTTATTTTACACTGAAATTTTTAGCTGATGAGCTGGATTCATGCAGTTTCTTTCCCTCCTCTTTCGAGAGGGATGGAGGGGAGTTAATTCTGCCAGTGCTTCAAGAGACCAAATATCCCCTGTTTATTAATTAATAATATCCATCTGGATTATGTCGAATGATTCCGCCTGCATTTCTATGGATTTTTATCCAAAGAAAAAGTGTTCTGAACCCCGTTGTATCAATTTTGAAATCTTTGGAAGCACGGCTGTTCTTTCCTTGTTTCTAGCACCTACTAGTTACAGAACATCAGGAATGCAAGTGGAGGACAGATGATGGGAGGAGGCTGTGTTTGTGAAATCTTCTTTTGATGTGCGGGAACAACCGAAATAGGGTTCTTGAAAGCCACTACAAGCCAAAAAAAGTCCTCTGACACTGAACATCTCAAGAAGATGAAAATCTTCCTCCCATTTCCATTGTCCCTGGCCTGAGCTTTTGATCTGACGCAAGAAATGTGGTATGTGTCTGAAGTTTAGAAAGTTTATGCTGGCAAATAGAAAAGGGGGAGGTGGGTTGAGTAAGCTGGGACTGAGCTTCAGGCACATAATACTCGTGTCCCTGCTGAGGGCCCTGCGCGTGAGCGAGCCCCATGGTGAAGAGCAAGTGCCAGATCCTGTACAGAGGTGAGCCCGGCAGCTCTGCGGGACTCGCAGGGCCCAGGGGTGAGTTTTGCAGGCAATAACCTCTGCCGCTGGCGCTGGCCTGCGAGCTCTGGGGCCAGCACGGTGCGTCATCCCTCCTGCATTCCCTTCGCCTTCACACGCCATCTCCTACATCGGGCCCGTCTCCCGCTGCGGTGTTGGCAGGAGACGCGGCCCCGTTTCAGCTCTTTCCAGCTTTCTGACCCAGTTCAGCTGCGCCTGAGAGGTGGGGTCTGGAAACCAGAGACAAGCCCTCATGCTGGTGGGACCTCTCTTGCCAGAGGCTCCAGTTCAGCCTGTCCATTTAGGCTCAGATTTGACTTTTTGCTTCCACACGTGCAAAAAGACAAAAGCCGGAGTGTTTTGCCGAGTTGGGGCCATCTTGCACCTTGTGCAACGTGGCACAAACTGGGGAGGAAAGGCCGTGATGTCTTCTGCAGGGATCTGCCCTCCTGACGCCACAGGCAGCAGCCGCAAGTGCTGCCCCGCAGCTGGTTGTCTGTCCCTGCTCTGGTTGGTTGGGTCGCTAACGTTACCCATGGCATCAAGACATATTTCATGTCATATGGTGGCCTGAGGGTGTTTTCTGCCTCTTCTCCATTTTTTTCCAAAGAACTTTTGCATTGGAAGTGGTAATAGTAGCAGAGGTGGGTGCTGCTTGCCGTGAGGGTTTCCAGTCAGAGCCACACATTCTTCCTCGGTTGGTGTTATCCCCCTCTCCACCTTGACCTTATTGACTAGAAAATACCAAGACTTTAATACTGAGACTTTAATACATTGCACATTTTGCTAATTTGCTTTCTGGCTGTGAGCCTCTGTGGTATCATTTTCCAGCAGTTTACTCAGAGGGTTAGAAACTTTCTTTTTTTGTTTAATGAAAGTGGGAATTCTCCTCGAGTCCCTTGACTACAGCAATGGCAGCCTTAAGAAAAACAGAACGTGACAGAAAATAGATGAATGGCTCCAATGCTATTGCAATAACGCGCAAGGACCCATTTGTGCTGTGCTAGCGTATGAGAGGACACTCCTTGCTGGAAGAACTGTGTATAGTTTGAGATTTTGAGTGTGACTAAATCCCTCGTGCTTTTCCTTCTTTAGTTTGGCTTTGTGGATCTCACGGATGTGAGAGCTCTCTTCTTTCTACTTTGTTTCTTTTGGGCACTTCTTTGCTCCCAATCATAAAAACTAGAATTTCTCAGTAATTTCAAGCCTGGAGACTTCCTGACCTCTATCATTTTGTGCCCAGGGAAAATAAACTGGTTACTATGGTTCGAGCCTTAATGACTGCTAAGTATATATAGTCCATTTATAAAAGAGCGTACTGGATTATTCTGTGCATGCCTTTAAATCTTTTACAGCATTTATCAGCAGAGCGCTCATTTAAAACATGTTGTTTTAATGAAAAGGATACCGTTGCCACTGTTTTGTGTTGATTATGTGGTAACACATTTTTATTATCACCCATAAAAATGATTTGGAGCTGTTCCACTCTAGATGCAACCTTCGGCAAAGCTGTGCTAGTGCCGCTCACGCCGCCTGGGAGGGCCCCGGACCCCTGCGGTTTGCTGGTCTCTGACCATTGCTGCTATTGATTTAATATCACCTCTTCCCGCAGCACTGCTGGGCTGCGGCAAAATACCGTCCAAGACAGCCCTCGTCGGTCCCTGCCTCACCGCAGGAGCATCCTCGCCCTGCCCGGGCTCCAGCCCCTCTGATTTGCCGTCTCTAGGATTAGTTTTGCCTCTGTTGCTGGGTGTGCTTTGGCAACACCGAGGTGTTTTACTGGAGAAAATAAGAGGATAATATAACAGTATAAGGTGATTCAGGAAAGGTCTTCAATGCATGCATGAGTCCCATGTCAATGGGAATTAAGCACTATCGTGGTAAGGTACATGGTTGAGCATTTCTTGAACTGATAGCATATTTCCGTGAAAATCTGACAAATAAATCACTGGGTAGAAGCATGGACTGAACTAATTCCTTCCTCTCCTGGCATCAGAGAAGCCTGGTGAATAGCAGCATTGTGACCTGATTCCTTTTTGCTTTCGTATTACTCAGAAAGCAAGACTCTGGATCCATGAATAAAGATTATTGCAATAAAGGAAGAATTTTGCTTGTTTGCAACAGCTGAGGTTCAGTTCCCTTGCACTTAACCCAGCTCCCAGTTTAATTAGTTTCTGATTCAGCCTTGTCAGGCCAGTGCATTCTGCAGGAAGTTCATCATTTCTGGCGCTGCTGCAGCGCTGGCTCGCACCATGCCTTATAACAAATAAGTGATAAACCTTGTAATAATTGCAAGTTAAAAACAAACAAGCACAGCCAAGTCACTCTCATTTATAATTGCAGTGTGACTTCATTATGAAAAGACAACACGGCATGTAAAAGCTGAAACTTCTAGGGATTCAGCGGAAAGTTTGAGCCATATTCTCTTTTACTTCCCTTATCCCTCGATTGGTGCTTTGGTGGGTTCCAAACAGGAAGAGACGGTGCTGTAACAAACCGCAGGGTTGCACTCCTCAAACAGCTTTCCTGTGTAGCTTTGTGCTTAGAAAGCCGACTGTGCTGGAGATGCTGGGTGCTTGGATCAAAACTCTTGTCCTGGAAACCTCAGCCCTGCTCCTGCCTGATGGGCATCCTGTATCCATCCTGCTCAGGCAGCTTTGCCGGGGATGGATCCAGCTGGCAGGCGAGTGGCAGGGGTGTCTGCGGACG